>NC_141029.1:36307500-36505000 GCF_052040795.2 Danio rerio | reverse complement strand
GTGAAAGTTGTTTACAATATTGATCATCAAAAGAGTTAAAAATATAAATGTTATTAAACTTTTAGAATTACCATATTTTATCCATAACCTACAGAAGATAAACATAGTATGTAATAGTTACATAAAAAAGCGACATGCAAATAAAAAGCCATCTGCCTTTCAATTCTGTTTCCATTGGATTTCGACTACTGGATTTATTACACTAGATGAATGACACAATAACAGTGTTAGTTGACTTTGACACGTATACAGCACTTACATACATTAAAAATAAAGGTCACAAATTAACATAGAGGCTCCAATTGGCGGTCTCCAAAATTACACCAAGAATAGTGTGGTGCTGTAAATATTTTGCTCACCGTTTTTATAAAGTTAGGTTAATATAAAATAAAACAACTGAATAATGTCTATAAAAAATGATTTGGTCGTTAGACTGTTGCACTTTTTTGTGTTGTCAATAAGCTTGTTTTTATAGTTTTTATTGGTGTGTGTGTGTGTGTGTGTGTGTGTGTGTGTGTGTGTGTGTGTGTGTGTGTGTGTGTGTGTGTGTGTGTGTGTGTGTGTGTGCACCTTGTGTGCAATGTTTGTATGTTTATAACTACCTCCAAGGATAGATTGGGTCGCGAGCCACTGGAATTGTTATTTTGGGGGTCGCAAGTTGAAAAGTTTGGGAACCTCTGACTTAGGGTATGCTTTAATCTATGTTTCACGTCCATGAGAAGGCACAAATCTGACCACTGAAACCACTGACCTAAACTCTTTCTTAAACCCAGCCAATAGTGTTTTTCGAAAGCAAATGTAAGAAAAAAGTGCACCGTGACTGCATAGTTTGACCTTGATTTTACATGGCAATTTCCTCTTTTGTGACAATGCATTTCACCAGATTTAAACCAGTAAAAGTGCTCTGCATCATAAGTACAACATCTTACAAAGTGAAACACACAAACGTATTTAGTTACAAATCATAGACACTGTTAAGTTTTTTTGTGATATTTATTTAGTGTTGTGCAAAGAACTGCATAAAAACAGTCCTTTATTGCTCAATAATTCGTCCCTGTAAATATCATTAGTGTGAAAAGGAACAAAAGTTGTTGCGTCATACTGTCATGGATCATTCATTTTACTAGGAAACTGCAGTGAAACTTATCTTCCAAGTTAGGGTTGAGTGGATAGACAATAGCTCCTTTCACACATACAGACCTTTCTGGATGATCACAGCTAATTTTCCAGAAAGGTGTGTATTTGTGAATAGGCCCTGTTTGAAAATACTGGTAAATTCGTTCCGGCAATTTTCCGGAAAGAGAAATTGTAACATTACAGTAATTTGCCAGAATGCTGCGCTGTGTGAACGCACAAGGAACATTGCCGGAAAAAGCAAATTTACGTCTAGAACGTGCTGACGTAAGACGTCTTCTTAAGCCAACCAAAACACGCAGATGCATCCACATCCGCGCTGTTTATGAAGATAAAAGCCTTTGAATATTTTTTCAGACACATTTAGCTGCTATATGTTAGTCAGATAACATTTCTATGTTCCTTTTAAATACCAGCTGTGTAAAAAGTTATCGATAAAATGCTTATGATAAACCACTGTTTGTTTACCTTCAAGCTGCTTCAGTTGCTTATGCACGTGAAGTGCAGGAGTGCCCTGGTGAGTCGCATGTTATTTACAATACTTATCCATCCACATATCTAGTAACGTAGTCAAGCGTGTAATCATTTAGCTGCGGTGCACGCTTCTATCTTTGGATGTCTCACAAGCAGATGCATAAATGGTAAAGCTTTAAATAAAAGTAAAACCGCCGGACCCCTTCTACACAAAACACAAACTGCCGGACCCCTTCTATGTTTACAAATACAATCGCAGTAGTTTAGAGGTCATTTCTGGTTAATGATGTCAGAATTTAGCAGTATTTTGGAATGGATGTGTGAATGGTCTTTTACGGAAATATTCCGGAACGTCTGTGCCTGTGTGAACACCTTTTTTATAAATTGCACGTTTGACAGTTTATCAAGGATGTAATACTGGATCGCGTCTTGGCAGGTGGTAATTTGTGTGTAATCTTTATCAATTTATGATTTGGTTATGGGTAAAACAAAGACCATGCAGGTCTGGTAGTTGAAACGGTAGGCTACAAATAATTAATTTGTTATGAATTAATTAATTATTCATCAATAATTAATTCACCGCCGCCTACGATGCCATCGTTCATCGCAATGTTCCATTAGACAGTGTAGGATGCCAAATTGGTCGACATCGTTCAACCCTAGTTTAAGTACATTTTTTGTGGTTGTGGGCTGAAGCATCAATTCCCAATGAGCCTGTGTTGTATTATTTTTATGTTCATTTTTTCTCTTGAATTTTTGCAACAATTTTTTTTTAATTATTATATTTATACAAATTAAAAATTATAATATTGTATGTATTTGTGTTAATTACTATATCTAATGTTGACTGGATATGAATTAACACTGTGACATTTTACTGTATATTTTTGTTGACTTAATATAAAGTCTTTTAACTAAGTCCAAGCAACAATAATAGATATTGCCAATATCTTAGATATTAAATATTTTTGCTCTTGGTTGAAGTAATTGGAATTTTTATAGTGTTGTTGATGTGCTTAGTTGCATTATCCTAAACGTTGTCAACATTGTTATAACTGAGATAAATCTGTGAATTTAACTTTATTTCCTAGTTTATAGTGGATTTAAAGGGTTACATTATTTGAATTTATTAAAAGAGTTAATATTATGAATTGTGTTAATGAATTTTTAATAAATGTAATAATTCAGTGTTATTTTATTGCCTATTTGGAGGCTTGCTAAGGCCCCCTAGTGGGTCCTGGTCTCATGCTTCTAGAGCCTTTTCTAAATATTACTCATGAGTCAGTGGTTTGAATAAGAAAGTTGTTATGCTAGGTTCACACCAAAGGATAACTAGTCTGATTTTGAGATATTTCCTCCTCTTCTGACAAACTCAGGTATGCTGATTATCCTAGTGGTTCTAAAGATTATCTTATCAGGTTTTCCTTCTTATCAGGTGATAGATGTGACTTAAAGGGATAGTTCGCTCCAAAATGTAAATTTACTTTCCCTCAGGTGGATCCAAACCTTCATGAGTTTCTTTATTCTGTTCTGATGTAGTGAAATAAGCTAAAACCTGCAATTACTGATTTTCATAGTAGGAAATACAAATGTTATGGATGTCAATGGTTACAGGTTTCCATCTTTCTTCAGAATATCTTCTTTTGTGGTTAACAGAAGAAAGTCAAACAGGTTTAGAACAATTGAAAGACAAAAAAATTACAGAATTTTCAGTTTTTTAGGTTAACTATCCATTAAATTACCTCAGAAGAATGTCAGAAGACCCAACATCTTGTATATTTTTGATTAGAAATCCTGATGTCTGAGGGAACCCCAAGGACAAATGCACATGAGCTGGAAATTATAACGTGAAATGAAACAACATCCTTTCAATAATCTGACAGAAGATGGAAGCGTAACGAACTACGCACTATGTAAGCAAAACAACGAAATCTAGGGGGTTTTGACCTCATGTTTGTGGTCTCTAACGTTTTGAAAATCTTATAAGATGTAAAAAAAATATTTTATTGTTTACCCAGCATTACTGAGACTCCCCTACTGAAGTCCTGTTGGAAATAAACACGGTATTGTTAATGTATATATTAGATTTGTGGGACTGAAAAATGTTTTGTTTTGAGGAGTCAAGTCATTTTTGTAGTTCTAATTAATTGTCTAAGGAAAGATAGTTGTGGATACAGTGTGGACACATGATCACAAATGTGATCATTTAATATGAGAAACATGAATAATTCCATGCATGGAATAGGATAGCAAGCAATATCGAGGAACAGAAAAAAGGAAGCAAATGGCCCAGTGCCTTTCAGCCATGCTCCTTTCAAAAGTTGTTTTCCTGAAAATTAGGCAATTGACTAATGGTGTAAAATGCTGTTAATTAGCTGTACAGAAGCCCAAACAGGCTTTTTTGCCTGTAACTAATAAGAAATCAATTAGCTAATGAATTGGTCATTAAGTGAAAAGCTAATCTTAGCCAGGGTATTTTTTAATGATTTTGCCTATGATCCTGTCTAATTGCCGTTGTCATACAGAGCTCTCAGCTTTCAGCATGGCTAATGAAGCTTCATTAGATCATAACTGGCACTCTTGGAAGATTTAGAGGCAAACCTGCTTCCCAATTATTTTTAATTGCCAGACATTCACACAAACAAGCGCTGCACCTTGCAGAACAGGAGAGGAGATCTGGCAACGCCGGTGTCTCCTTCATTACTTCATTTGAAGCGATTAGAGCCATGTGCAGGGTCGCCGTTACACTGTTGTTTTTTTCCTCCTAATCTAAAGAGCCTCATCATTTCAAACCTGTGGGTTATTGTGCTCTTCGTCACTTTGATTTGCACCAAGCAAAAAGCTGTTTCTTCCTGCTCCACAGCTGGGGCTGTGTCACTCACACAAATGTACACACACACACACACACACACACAGACACTGTCTATATTTATTTCACTTATAAATGTGTCATTTTGCAACAACAAGAGACAGTGGATTCCTAGCAGCCATGTGTAATTTAGAGAAGACATCAGGCTGTATTTATTTATCAGTAGCATGACCGATGCTGGCACTTCTGTTCATAGGCAGTGGACTTTTTTAATAATAACAAACCATAGTCATGTTTTTAGTTTGACCAGAACCATAACATGAATTTGAAGATTATTTTATAAAGTTCCAAGATGCAAAACAGGTTTTAAAGCATAATATAGAAGAAAGTACAATAAGCTTTAAAGGGCACCTATGATGAAAATTGGACAGAAGTGTGTGTGGGTCCACAGTCATACTGGAGTAATATAAACACAATCAGTCTCTTTTTTTAAAAACTTTCTGATGTTAAAATAGGATCTAAATCCCTCCCGTTTTGAGGCTGACCGCAACATGATGGAGTGCGGTTTTCCCGCACATCGAATTGATTGACAGCCGCATATTAGCATGTCTAGTAACGCGTATAATCATATAAATAAGACAGGACGTGGACAAAGCAACTGGGATTAAAAGATCTGTTCAGCCCGCTGTGATCATCAATCATCATCAAAAGTGATTAAAAATGAGTTTAAAACGTTTTAAATCAGTGCACGTTTGTATTGATTTACAGCAATTTTACCGTCGTTACTTTATCACCACTGCTGCATGTTGGTACAATTATAAAAGAAGACGCTTCAATCCCGGTTTGTGGACGTTAAGTGAAGTTTCATAAACTAACTTCGAGAGGAGCACGTGATATGATTGAGCACGACTGGCTGCTCATCTGTAATCAGTCTTAATTCAATCAGAGTGATCCAAGCTTACAATAAATGGACTGGTTTTTCCCTACCGATTTTTCCCTACATTTTGGAAGCATCCCCCCTTCCACCCCATCTCCTCCTTTTCCCCCTTTTTTTAAGGTGAGCTCAGTTATCTCTGAGCTCAGGGTTCTCTCCCGAGACAGCATGCTATTAATGCAAAGCATATTTAAGTGGGAACTCTTGACATCAGGTTTATTTTATACATTAACATAACAGATATCCATACAGCAGTGGATACTAACATGTATCCTGTCACATTTTTCGTGTAAAAACAGTGCAAAGTTAAACGCGTGTTTTGTGTACTTTGTAACAACATTGTGTGTGACTCATCGTTGCAACTCAACTCCACAACAAATCCATCAAATAATCATTGGATAAGTTCTCACTTTAGTATTTCTCACAAACGTTACATTAGATCTGCTTCCCTCATGTCCGTCACTGTGCTGTTTATCTGACGCAACTGAGGTGGAGATTGAGACACACTCTGACAGGCATGTGACAATGGTGGGCGAGGAGAACTAGCATTAAAGGCACAGGCAACAAATACAGCTACATTGTGTTCAGAGCAGAAAATTCCAATATTCTGAAAGGTATAATACATAATCTGATGGGTGTTTTTAGATGAAACTTTACTGACATTCTAGAGACATGAAAGACTTATCTTAAATCTTGAAAAGGGGTACAATAGGTGTAAAGGTTTAAAGCTGTTGTTTTATGTTATGTTTTACACATATACAAAAAAACGTACGCTTTGACAAGTCTTTATACTTTCTATTTTGAAATTTCCCATAAATTATTATATTATTATATATAAATAACATAATATAATATACAACACCATAAAAATCTCTTTTCTTCTACAAGCTGCTGAATAGTATCCTTAACTATGACAGATTACATAATTATTACATGATTTAAATCTTTATTTTATAACAAATGGACTTATGCCTGGCAGGTGGTAGTTCTTTTTTAACAGACGTGTTGCTAAAGTGTGTTCCTTCCCACAACAACAAACACAGTATGGAGCCTGCAAATGCAGTCTGATTCATGAACAAATGACTCTTATGAACGGTTCTTTTTAATGAGCCATTCAGAAAGATGCATGAAAAAGCCTAAAGCACTAAAATTTAATGATGTATTATATAAAATATATAAAAATTTGAAACTGGAACTCAGTCTCTTTTATTTTATAACAGTTGGACTCTTGTGGCTCTTTTTCAGCGCTCTTTCCTATAAAAGCGAGGTGCTGAGTGCTGGCTATTTCAGACCGTAGACCAAACAAGGTCACAATTGTTCCCGTCACAGAGAACTTCACTACCCAACACTCTCTGCCCACATCTGAATTAACATATATATATCGAGTGAACACCAATTCATCCCCTCCCAGTAGCCCAGCTAATATGTGTCTAGTGACATGCCAAAAAAGCATGCCTTCAAGGCACTTATTCTTGGAAAATGAGGGCCGTTTTAGCCAGTGTGTTGATTTATAGCGAAGCCAACTGACTTGCCCTCACATAGAGAGAGAAAGATGGAGCGTTTTCACCGAGTGCCGGCTCGTTTTTGATTGGGGATGAATGGAACACCAGATGTCCATCAATATTTAGTAGTAAACATCACAAACGTGCATCACAATGTGGCAGATGAATGAGTGGTGTGGCAAAGCACTGTGGGTAAAAATCTGCCAACACCTCTCTGATATGCTCCAACTTTGCAGTTCTGCTCTGAATGATTGACAATAGGTTTTGTAGTTCAAACATAAGGGTGTGTGTTATTATAGGCTTAAAACATTTAATTTACAGTATGATTACAGCTCAGGTGAGCCGCGAGCATTAATTTTATCACACAGAATAATCAAATAACTCCTAACGTGATCAGGGGAAGCGCTGGTAATGAAACGCTCATACTGTGATTAGGACTTCTGGAAGGCTTCATTGGCTTAATCCAAAAATGCTCTGACTTGAACAGATGATGCATCCTAATTGACCGGTGCAAACAAATTTTGAAGGAAAGGTCATAAATTAAAAGTCTGTTTCATATTGCATTTTGCTCCATTTCAAGCTCCATAAACTGGATTAAATCGAATTACGCCATGCATAATTTAACTTATGATTCAGGGGTGAGCATATGCTCATTCATCCGATTCAATCATTTGAAATGTACACAGTAGGGCTTTGGAGCAGCCAATATGGCAGCTGAGGTGTGTGTGTGTGTGTAAGAGAGAGTGGATATTTGTACAAATATTTAGCTGTGATATGCATTGTGCAATATATTAGGGCTGGCCAATTAATTGAAAAGTAATCAAAATTCTGATTCAGAAGACATTCAGAAACTATAATCGATCTGATTTTTTTCAGGTCAACTTTTTCAATTCCTTTCCCTAACATGTGCAGCCACATCTGATCTCTGGTCAAGTAAGACGATGGACCTATCCTTGAGCCTACTTTTCACTACATTGACGATGATTGGAAGATATGATATGCTTTAAGACAGGATAATTTCCATTACATTAAAATTATTATTTACATAAATATATGTGTTTACAGAATATTTAAGAAATGAATTAAAATATTATTTACAGGATTTACATAAGTCATTTTATTTAGAAGAGATACTGCTTATTTTCTACTTTTTAATATAAAAAGCATTGAAAATAATTTTTTATATTTTAATAAGTTAATTTAAGAATATATATATTTTTTTTTCTAAAATTGAAGGTTATTTATTTATTTACTTTTTTATTTAAAAAAAGTTTGTTTTAGGCAATATGTATTTTACATTCAACGTTGATGTTCAATAAATAATCATAGATAGTAGATTGTGTGTGTCTCCTTCAATTAATATAAAATCAAGTAATGCAACCTTCATTCAAAAATCTCTAACTTGTTAATATTTGAGCATATTTACTGTACAAAACCTGTCAGTGAACTATGAGAGCAATAAATGAATAATTAAATAAAAAAAAGAATTGTTGTAAAATAAATGCTTAATAAATTGATATTTTGATTTTAGGCCAAATCGCCCAGCCCTACAATATATGCAATATTTTCTTCCAAAAAAATTCCTTACTAGGTAAACGTCCTTCTTCTATATTTCTCAATTCTGGCAGTGGACCAACAATTTTATATGTAGTAAATGTCAACACAAAACCACAATTATAGGTGTGCAGATTAAATTAACATAAAATACGGGGTTTTACCAACTACATTTCATGTTTTTTGTAGCAGAAAGAAAATCTTTACTATCTATCTATCTATCTATCTATCTATCTATCTATCTATCTATCTATCTATCTATCTATCTATCTATCTATCTATCTATCTATCTATCTATCTATCTATCTATCTATCTATCTATCTATCTATCTATCTATCTACACTGTAAAAAAAAATGCAGGGTTTCACACCATTCATGTTGTCCTAACACAAATCAATTAGGTTAATTCCCCAGTAATTGGGTTGTTTCAGCATTTTTTATAAATAAGTAGTCTGAAAGTATGTAAAATTTATCATAAGTAACAAATATTACAAAATAATTAGTAATTATGAATTTATTTATTTCCCAGTGATGGGTTGCGGCTGGAAGGGCATTCGCTGCATAAAACATGTGCTGGATAAGTTGGCGGTTAATTCCGCTGAGGTGACACAGATTAATAAAGGGACTTAGCCGAAAAGAAAATGAATAAATAAATTTATTTTTGTGTCTTAAAATCTCTTAAATTTCAAAAGCTAAATTTCAGGCCAAGTCTACTGGAATGTTGTGTTTTAGGTCTTAAATATTTGTTTTAACAGGTCTTAATTTTCCTATGTTCATGAATAGCTACCCAATCTGGCCATTACCACCCATAAAGTCACCAACAATACATCTCAATATTTTATTTAAAAATAGCATTTAATTGCTTTCTTTACCGATACATTTGCCTAAAAGTTCTCAATTTGTTTACTGCTGAGGATACTGACCTGACCTATGATTTTTATTATTAAATTAATATTGTAGACTGAAGTAACTGACAGCTATGTTCTGATCTATTCTTGGTAAGGGTTATATAGGATTTGTGAATGTGAATGGATATATTTGAAATTTAATTTAATTCATTTATTTAAAAATCCTCAAAATATGAATTAAAAAATATTAAAACTAAATGAATGTTATTGTATTATCAAATGTATTAAGGTGGCGCAGTAGGTAATGCTGTCGCCTCACAGCAAGAAGGTCGCTGGTTTGAGCCTCAGCTGGGTCAATTGGCGTTTCTGTATGGAGTTTGCTTGTTCTCCCCGCGTTCGTGTGGCTTTCCTTCGGACACTCCGGTTTTCCCCACAGTCTAAAGACATGCGGTACAGGTGAATTGGGTAGGCTATATTGTCCGTGGTGTATGAGTGTGTGTGTGGATGTTTTCCCAGATAAGTTGGCGGTTCATTCCGCTGTGGCGACTCCAGATTAATAAAGGGACTAGGCCGAAAAGCAAATGAATGAATGAATGTATTCAATTTTTAAAAATCTTGGTAAGGCTTATAGGGTTTGTGAATGTATATATTTGAATATTAACAAAAATATATTCAAACAAAAATATGATAGTATTATTACATTTCTAAAATATTTAGAATTTTTTGACAGGACAAGTGAACATCTTTTTTAACTGGGATATTTAAACAAATCCTTTGCATTTAACCCTGTATAAGATTAAAATTTCCTTCATAATGGTCTTAAAAATGTCTTTAAAAGTCTTAAATTTAACTTGAAATTTGCAGAAATCCTGATTATAAAAATTATTAATTTGCTAACCATATATAAGTTTGTCTATAATTTTTGCAGCTTGATGTTGCAAACTGATATTTTATTATTATATTATTCTTATTTTATATATATTTATGATCACACTTGTTTGTAGTGCAAGTTGTTTGACCGTTTTCAGTCGTTCAGTAATTTCTCCTATAGGCCGCTGAACGCACTTCCATATCGCAGAATAAGGTCAATAGACTTATGAAGAGATGTTTCAATTTAATTACCATCCCATAACTAAAATATGCAGTACATTTTAAATAAAGTTTAATAAATAAATGTATGTTCATGACATCCCATGCATCGACTAGCATGAGCAAATTGAAATATCGCAAAACGATACAAAGTTCGTTTTTTCCCCCCTCAGCTCTCAGTCAGAGAGTAAGTACATGCTCTCAGTCTGTTTGTCCAGCCTACTGGGGTCTGGACATCTGGGCGCAGCAAGATATACTCACACATTCACATACACACACACACACACACACAAACACTGGCGGCTGGATGAGGCCAGTCCTCCCTTGCAAGTATTATGTAAATTGAATTTGTTAATTCAGTGCCCCTGTCTCAGGAAAATCTGCCACCAACACCTGCCACCGTTTCAAACGCAAGGACGCAGATTCACAATGACACGGTCTTCATTAAATAAACAAACCAGGTTCCCTATAACAGCATTTGGTGGAAGGCACCATCAATTCTTATACATTTAGATCACAGCAATTGGAAATGACACTGGGGAGCTCTATCAGCCCGTCTCCAGACACATGGGGTGAAGAAGACAGGCTGTGCGACTGTCTGCGCATGCTTTGTGCTTCTCGCTTAAGACGATGACTGACGTATTTTTCAGCCACAGTTCCACTATCAAAGAAACTCTTGTGGCCTTCTGATGCATCATCTAAATTTCATAAAGACTCGGGCGACCAGAGCTCCTCTACAGCACGGCACTACCGGCAGTGCACTGTCTGTTTGCCTTTAACTTCGACAAGCGCTCTTTGTGCTTGTCTATCTCCTTTCTCCTCCACTTATATTGCCCTAACAGGATCAAGGCGGATCACTGACGTTCAGCATTGCATGGGAGGAAGTCGAAAAAGGTCCAGCACACCAAGGGGGATGCGATGCTTACCGGCGCAATATGACATTTCTTGCTGCAACTGTTATTAAATGTAGCACTATGCATGATAAAACGGGCAGATACGTCACTGTTAGATTCTTTTTTTTTTTGTTCTTTGGATAATACAAGCTCGATTTTAAAGATTTTTTGGATACAGAATGTTGATTCTAATAAAGCTCTTCTGGGTTGTTTGTGTAGCCCCTCAGGTTCGACACCTGCCTGCTCTAAACTCGTACTGGCAATTCCGGCATAGGAGGATGGTGCTCTTACAAGGATGCCAAAGACCGCAGCCTCTAGCAGCTGTCGCCAGAACTCCTCTTGAGAATAGGGGAGTTAGGTTTACCCGCAGTGCAAATGCTAGCTGACCTTTATTACGTGTGCAGCACTAGTACAGGTTAAACGTTGTGGGTTAGTTAGTCAGTTGAGGTATAAAAGATTTGAAAACCATTTATAAAAATATATGTCTACTTTAGGTTTGATTTGGGTTATTCTTTAAGAAAACTAAATCACAGTAGTGTAATCTAAATCAGCACATTCTCTAGTTTATACTTTTTGCCTAGATATATATTAAAAGATGGTTTCAAAGGCATTATAATTGTCATGAATATTTTTGCGATAAACATTTTAGTGGAACGAACTGTATTTGTCAATAAAATGTATCATTAAAAGTGTCCTTACTATAATATTGAACAGCATCATTAATATTTAATGACAAATTAAGCTTGTACCGCTGTAGGTTAAAAAATATTAATGACAGTGTTCATTCATAACATTTAGAATTGTTTTATGTCAATTGTGTTTATGACAAATTTAGTTGTCTTAGTAATGTCAAGTCATAATGTTATCACAGTGTTATTTTTAACAAGGCTGTTTAAAATGTCATAATAACTGAGCGGATAACACTTAATAACAGTTGTCATAAGCATGCATAAATTGATGCTTGTGGTTGTATAATGATTTTTGAAAACACTCAGGAAAAGAAATTGTACCATTTGTGACATTACCTGCGATTAATTTTATTGAATTATTTTTATCATTCAGTTGCTGTACTTGCATACTGTTAGACTCAGGAAATGAAAAAAACATTTTTAAAGATTGTTCATTAGATTTTATGGAGATGCACTCCCACTGCGGAATCATCCCAGTTGATCTAACATTATAAATTCTTTCCAAATAGAGATATGTTGTCATATGATGAAATTGTATTCATATCATAATATATATCACAAAATTAAAAAAAATATGGCAATGTTAGAATTTTCCAATATCGTGCAGACCTACTTTGTATTATTAAAAAATTATTCACACTATGAAAGTCTTACTCTTTTCAGAAAATATATTAGTAAATGTATTATAAACAACAGTCAATGTTGATCATTTTGGTGCTGATAGATTATAATTCTGACACTGGAGTGACACTGGAAGTAATATAATAAAATAGAAAAGTCATTTAAAATTGTATTTTTACTTTATTTATTTTAAGGATATTACTGGTTACTGTATTTTTATTTAAGTGCCGTTTTTGTTTAGCATAAGACAGTTATTTCTAAAACATCAAAAAATCTTTCTGCAAAATATTTAACATCAGTGAAATATATGAAATGTACATCTGCTCAATCCACAAAAACTGCACAAAATGAGAGCATATACTCTCAGAATTAAAGGTATGGGAGCTGTCACTGGGGACTGAGGTACATCTTTGTACCCAAATGCAACTAAAATGTACATTTGAGTTACCAATATGGACCCTTTAGCTACAAATATGTACCATTTCAAAAGGTACATATTTTTAGCTTAAGGGTCCATATTGGTACCTTGAATGTACATTTTACTGTAGGTGCATTTGGGTACTAAGATGTACCTCGAAGTACTACTATGGACTCTATAGGATTAAATAAATATCTTTTGAAAAGGTACTGCCCTAGTGACAGCTCCTGTACGTTTATTTCTGAGAGCATACACTTTAAAAAGTCCTTAGTTGACTTTATATAAAAAGTGACTTAACAGTTTCAAGTTGCTCACATTTTAAGTAAAGTCAACTTGCTGCTTTTAAAGACAATGGGTTAACTTGCTTTGTAAGTTAATACCTTTTTTTTACAGTGTATTGGACACATTTGAAACAGAAGCATGAGTGTCTTGCGGTAATACTCGTAGTTGGTTTTCTAAAAAACACAGAGTACACTGAAAAACTGTTGCAAACAATTTATAAGGGCTGAATTTAACAAAGTAATTTTACTAGTGTTCAACTTAATTTGTT
This sequence comes from Danio rerio, assembly GCF_052040795.2. Taxonomy (NCBI): domain Eukaryota; kingdom Metazoa; phylum Chordata; class Actinopteri; order Cypriniformes; family Danionidae; genus Danio; species Danio rerio. Next base: position 36,491,484 of record NC_141029.1, on the reverse strand, counting down.
TACATTCAGCCCAAATAAATTGTTTTCAAACACCTTAAAAATGCAGTAAATCCAATGAATCATCTTTTTCAGTGTATAATAAGGTTGTCTTATGGGATCAGGCTGTGAAACATACTGTTTAGACTGATAAAGTAAATGAGAAACGCTGTAAAGCCATAGCAGATTCACACATTTTCGAGGTGGCTTAACACCTCCGGCCCAAGCTGTGAAACTCTGCGCTGAGGTTTGCTCTATGGTTTATTAATTGGCTTTGGTTCTGGAACAGGAGACAGCCAATACATCCTTAATGTTTTTACCAAATGGAGCGAACAAACCTTTGAAACAGCAGGGATATTAACACTCAGTTAACAAGAACTAATGACAGGCTGCAGTGTTCAGGATCAGACTGTTATAGCGCAGGCTTTTTTGAAGATGAGGAAACATGGTGTCACAAACCCTTTATCCAAAAAAGATCCCATGATGATAATTCATTCATTCATTTGATTTGCATTCCTTCACTGGGAAACACCAATACACTCTCATTCACACAAATACACTACAGCCAATTTAGCTTACCCAATTTAACTATAGCACGTCCATGGACTTGTGGGAGAAACCGGAGCACCCGGAGGAAACCCACGTGAACACGGAACATACTAACTCCAGACAGAAATGCCAACTGACCCAGCCAAGACTTGAACCAGTGACCTTCTTGCTGTAAGGCGACAGCACTACCCACTGTGCCACATAATTTACTAACTAAAATATTTATCATTTTGAACAAAATAAGGCCAAAGTGACATTCTTTTGTAGTTTGAATTGAGTCAAAACAGAGTGTTAAAGCAAACTTTCTGGAAACTGTCTGGTAACTCCGTTGAACTACCATGACTGCTTGCTTTAAATCAATATACTGTATAAAATGCCATATGCATAAATGACATGAATTAACTGGGGTGGTTAAAGCTTAATGTTTTTTAACAGTTGTTTTCTCACTGCTATAATTTTAGTTGTCTTTATTTTGTTGCTGACAACAAAGCATGCAACACATACTTAAATATTCATACTGTCACACTCAGCAGCTTGCAGTATTGGAGATGTTCTTTTTGTCTTTAAACAAACAATTCCATATTTAAAAAAAAACAAATCATTTACATTAAAGTGTTATTTATTTAGTTACATTTATGTATTTATTTTGTGTACAATATTACAGTGTAATTAGAAAAATGAATTTTGATGAGGTGTCACACTGATATTGATATGCATACCAATAGACCTGCATTAATAAATACATTTGAATAAATGTATATATTTATTTATACACACATCAAAAAAATCTTTCTGCATTTGTGTAAAAACATCAGTTTACAGTAGATGCTAAAATGTAGAAATGTAAGATATGCATACAAATAGACCTACATTAAAAGTAATAGCTTGGATTGATAGTATTTTTTTTCTTTTAACGTGCATAAATGTAGGTGTATGTAACTTTTTGAGGGGGAGGGGGGTGTAAATGTAAATACAGTTATTATTTATTTATTTATATACACATCTGCTTTTGTATGTTTGTATTGTTTTTCTATATATGTGATGTCTGCAGCTGAAGGCAAGAGCCCAAGATAAATTTCCTTAACTGGGACAGTAAAGTTTTACCTTACCATACCTATAATTACAGAATTTAAAAGAGTTAATTTGGCATGCAGTGATCAAAGGAAGAAAACAGGGAAATAAGATTGTATTTGTTCCATAGGTCAAACCTAAGAAAAAAAAAAAAAAAAAAAAAAAATATATATATATATATATATATATATATATATATATATATATATTTTTTTTTTTTTTTTTTTTTAATAAAGCATTTACAAAAAAGTAACATTTATTTAATTGAATTTATTATTATTATTATTATTTTGTTTACATGGCACTGTTAAATATTGGCATTTTAATGGCTTTCAAATTACAATGTTTTTATTTAATCCTTTAACTACCTGTTCTATGAAATGGTTCACTAAATTTTGACTGCTTTAAATAATGACTGTTAAAGTCATTTAAAGAATGACTTTTTTAAATAATGGTTTACACACGCAGCATTGTTTCTTTACAAAAAAAATCTAACAAACCTGTTGCACTACTACACTTGATTTTGTTTTTATTTTAAAAAGTAAACATGTTAAATGAGAATCTGAATTATTTTATGGCATACTTCAAAAAATAAAGATGATTTAGTTTTCAAAAAAGTTTTATTTTGATTGTTTTTAAATAAATTGGTCTTACACTTCATATTTTCAGATTTTTCATAGTAGATGTATTAATTCTGGTACTTTTACCTTTGAACAGACATATCAACCATTTCAGAAATTATGGAATGTGTTGAAAAAAAAATGCATTGAGTGTGTTTGCTAGCAACATTAGGAGTTAAGAAATGCAATCTAGTTTTTTTTTTCCTTCTTGGGGCAGGTTAAAGGCTTAACGTGAGAAAACTATACTTATATACTAATATTAGATTTATAAAACAGATAAACGAGGGTAAAATATTACAATTTCAATTCAAATATACATTAATCCAAATATATTTGCTAGCACAAATGCCTCTTTTTCCTCATATGATATTGAACCACCTTCCTGCTGATGTAGCAAACTCTTCCACTGACACAAGCTTAAATAGGTAATTATGGAATTAAAGCAGACACCGGAGCTTTTGGGGTCAGTTGCTCATGATAGATCTGAAGGAGTCAAATTGATGTAAACTGCAGCGTTCTCAGTCCATCTTATAAACAGCTCCGTCCCAATAATCCGTGCTGGCAAGCTCACTTACACTAATGGAGCGGTACAGTGTGTACAGATGGTTAAATCAATCATGCGACTCTCATCTCATAAACATTAGACATACACATAATGAGAGAGCTGCAGGAGAATTCGCCCTGGCCATAAAATATCTGTGCATATATTGGCGTTTCCAAACAACACATTTTGATCCTTGTTTGTTTAGGCCTGGTTTGGTTGGCTTCGGCAGCAGGGCCTCATTTGAGCATTTTTGCTGCATTTGTTTTTGCATGAACGTACAGGAATGTCAAGACATTTGACAGGTTCGGCAACATTCATTGCAATTAAAGGTCAAATGACATGCAATGGGAACGAGCTGAACCATCAGCCGCTGTTATAATTTTGAATGGGATTTAACAGTTGCAGCACAAGCGGATGCCTCAGCATTTGAGCATTTCCATAAGCGCTCGCGGCTGTCTCGCCATTACTATTTTTAAATGCACTTGGGCTAAATGCCCTGTCACATCATTTGCGTTTTTGCCAAATGCTGCAGCCATTTCCTAAAGGCCATATACTAAAACAAATGCCCATTACCATGAAGTCTGCCTCAATGAGTGAAACTTTGAGTCCTGGACTGAGATCATTGACAGCTTGATGTGAAGAAGGTCAATTGGAATAACAGGTTTGTGCTTTATTACGAATGTAGCGCCTGTGTTTCGCTTTGAAAGCGGGAGTAGGGAACATTGTGTCTGAGGAGTCAGGTAGCAACCACCCGGCCTCGGTAATGAGAAGGATATGCCGAGCCACACATGGCCCAAACCTGTGATTAAGATTAATCTTTTCAGAATATTTTTAAGCGGCCGCACAAGCGCTCAGCAGGGCTGACCTGGAGGCAGAGGGGCCAGGATATGTTTTGTATTAAGATGCAATTAAAGGGTCATTTTGCTGTATCAATATGGCTAGGTATGCAGACATATGGCGCTAAATGAATTAAGGTATTGTTATAATCCGGCAGAGGATTGGGGCTTTCAGCATGTATAGGAGTACACATACCTTGCAGCATTAGTGCATTTATTGTTTACCTGCAATAAATACATTTGGGATGCTTGGGCATTTGTGGTGTTGTGATTATTAGTATTTGTTCAGTTGTTGTCTAGTTATACACATGTATTTTTAAAGACAACTGAATGCTTAGCCTTTTTAACAAAATTTTGAACTTAGTATTTTACAATGTTTTTACATTTTTAGATGTGCATAAGCTAGTAATCTTTTCTTAATAATGCTATTAACTCATCCATTTATTTATTTACAGTAAATTTGCATATTGCTTATATAGCAATGCTTATATATAAAGTCTGAGACATTAGTAAAAGAAAACACTTTTACAGTATATTACATTATTTTAATGCAATGTAATTACTTCATATGTTAAATATGAATATTATTGACAAATATTATTAATTTACTGTTTTTATGTAGTATTTTAAATATTTCCTTTTTTAACTTTTTTCTACCGTATTTTTTAAGTATGGCCTCAGAATTATGGACCCAATTTTAATGTTTTACTTTGGATTCAAATTTACCACCTTTTGTTCGGTATGAAAACATCCACTAAATTTAACTTCTGTTAAAATGCACCGGATAAATATTAATTTAAATTTTTTTTTGCATAAATCTGTTAATCAACCTCACTCCTGATCAAAACTACTAAATGTTTTAAAACATTGCAGGATTTCAACTCTTTAATTGCTAAAGTCATAAATTATATCACTAATTTGGTGACAAAAAACACACAAAATGACGTATTTTTAATATAAAAAGTAATAGTGGACTGTTTCTTCTTTTTTTTTTTTACCTTTTATCAGTCTTGAACGTGAAAGATTGATATCAGCATTGCCTTTGATGCATTGTTAGTTTTTGCACAGCATAAGATTTTCGTTTTTTTCTCCCTACTTTTTTTGCCCCATTGACATCCATTTTAATCATATTTTTTTATTTTTAAACCATGACACCATATAATCATGTATTTTTGATTGTTGGTGATACAATTTGTCATTTTTACTGGTGATTACGAGTTGGTACCATTAAACATTTAGATTAGCCAGTGCAAAAAAAGCTTAGTTTCTGGATTTTATATGTAGTATAACAGCAAATTTAAGTGTGTTAAATTAACATAACAAAAAGAATAGTAAATTTACCCAAAGTGTATCATTTTCCCAAATTATGTGTCAAAATACGATTTGTCACCAAAAATCATTCTGCTAGCTGAAACAGAGAATAGTTTTGACCAATGAATGAAAACATCCCCAACAGCACATAAGGGTTTAAGTATTTAAAGGGAAGTATTTAAGTATTTAAAAAGTATTTTAAAAAGTCCCATTGGGTCCAGATATCCTGGAGCACTAGTGAAAATGCATCTTTTGCTATGTTACAAATCATAAAGAAAAGGAAATATTCAAAAAAGTCAAAACTAATTTGGAACAATATTTTATTGATATAAAAAAAACAAAAAAGACTTCATAAAAGACTAATATAATAGACTAATACTGAATTCAACTGATAATCACACTCTTAATATTAAGGCAAAGTGGTAATCTGAATTTAACGAAAAAATTGAGGATTAGATTTGGGAAAACGTGTTCAGAAACTCATAAGGGGATAAATAGCTATAACTGGAAAGAGACTGGAAAACAAAAATTAGTTTTTTTTTTAAAACACCATTGATGGTGTCAAAATATGTTAACAGTCCACAGTCAGGGGAATGCTGGAGGGGTTACGGGAATGTATAGGTAATCACACACATATATTTTGGATATGTCCGAGGTACTGACATTTTGGCAAGGGGTAAAGATTGAGATAATGAAAATTATGCAGTTAGATCTACCTTTTACTTTCTTGTTTTTCTTGCTTGAAGAGATGTATATAATAAAAACCAGAGATATTTACTACATATACTTTTACTAAGTGCAAGAAAGATTATAACAATAAATTGGAGGAGGCCATGCCCTCCAACGATACACTGTAAAAAATGCTGGCTTCATGCATGTTGTCCCAACACAAGTTAACGTAACACTTTTAACAAATTATTGTGGAATGAACATAAAAAAAAAAGTTGTCCCAATGAAATCTCAAGAATTGTGTTGTTTCAGCTCATTTTAAATAAGTAATAATAATAATAATTCCTTACGTTTATATAGCACTTTTCTGGGCACTCAAAGCGCTTTACACAATGGCGAAATCTCCTAGTCCGCCACCAGTGTGCAGCATCCACCTGGATGACGCGACGGCAGCCATTTTGCGCCCGACCACACACCAGCTGATTGGTGGAGAGGAGACAGAGTGATGAAGCCAATTGGAATATGAGGATGGTTAGGAGGCCATGATAGACAGAGGCCAGTGGGCAGATTTGGCCAGGATGCCAGGGTTAAACCCCTTCTCTTTTTCGAATGACATCCTGGGATTTTTAACGACCACAGAGAGTCGGGACCTCGGTTTAACATCTCATCCGAAAGATGGTGCTTACTGAGCAGTATAGCTTCCCCTTCACTCTACTGGGGCATTAGGAGCCACACAGACCACAGGTTGGGTGCCCCCTGCTGGCCTCACTAACACCACTTCCGACAGCAACCTAGCTTTCCCATCCAGGTACTGACCGGGCGCAGCCCTGCTTAGCTTCAGTGGGCGACCATGTGAGAGTTGCAGAGAGCTAGCTGCCTGAAAAAGTAGTTTGAATGTAGTGGAAAGAAAACTTGAATTAATTTATAGAATGGAATATATGACTGCTCAACTTCAAATGAAATTGGATATTTTTAAACAAAGATGGGCACTATGTTACTAGGTTAATATGGATCTGAACATGGCAACAGGACATAGTATTATTTGTTTTTATTTACTGGTAGTGCTCGTTGTTGTTGTTGTTGTTGTTATTATTATTATTTTATTAATATTATTAATATTTAATAACTGCTGCTGTCACTTTAGTTCTGTAAAATGTTTTACTGTATAAAAATAAAGTTTAAAAATGATTCTATATTATATTATATTATATTATATTATATTATATTATATTATATTATTTTATATTATTATATTATATTATATTATATTATATTATATTATATTATATTATCCTTCATTCATTTTCTTTTCGGCTTAGTCCCTTTATTAATCTGGGGTTGCTACAGTGGAATGGACCACCAAATTATCCAGCATATGCTTCACACAGCGGATGCCCTTCCAGCTGCAACCCAGCACTGGGAAACATCCATACACACTCATTCACACACATACACTACGGACAATTTAGCCTACCCTATTCATCTATGGGGGTAAACCGGAGCACCCGGAGGAAACTTACGCGAACACAGGGAGAACATGCAAACTCCACACAGAAATGCCAACTGACTCAGCCGGGGCTTAAACCAGCGACCTTCTTTCTGTGAGGCGATTGTGCTACCTACTGCGCCACTGTACTGCTTATATTATATTATATTAGCTTATATTATATTATATTATATTATATTATATTATATTATATTATATTATATTATATTATATTATATTATATTATTTTATTATTTGTTTTAAATATGTTTTTATTGCATGGTTAATTTGTAATATGTAATGAAATGCAAACTTTGCTCTCTAGTTCACCATTGACATACAAATGAAACTGCATAGCTGTTACTTCTCACAGACTTTGGTGTCTGAAATTGTGCTTTACACAATATGAGTTTCCAGCTGCTCATTCAGCTCATCCATTGACCTCGCTTAAACCACCTCATCCGCCATCTCCATGGGCTGAAGAACTAATTACAGCTGAGTTTAATGTGTTTCAGTGAGCACCTCCCTGCAGCCCTGCCACCTTCATGCCAATTGGCCACGATGCATGGAGATGAACACAGAGAGCAGCTGTCAACTCCCGATCGCTCTCAACACAAACACATAAACACACCCGGTTAAATATTCTTTAGCGTAATCCGGCGTGTCAGTCAGTCTCTACCTTTACAAAGGTAACATGCATTAACGTCAGTCAGAGGGAGTCCCAGAAGCAGGCCTCCCCGTAGCCACCTCACTTTTAAAGTTCCAGCCGTGCCACACGTCACAGCCAGTATGAAGATACAAACAAGATGGCAAAGCGCATCAATCCGCCACTGCCTCCCTCCACTTTGATCTAATTCCACGCTTTGCTTTCTGCTGCATGAAGCTGTCAGATTAAGGGCTGTTGTGGAGCCCGCCGTGGCTGTTGAGCCTGACAGCCTGTGTGATGGATTACAGACAAAACAAAAGGGTTATCACCTTCACCGCCAACATTTCTATCCTCTTTGAGAGATGGAGGGAGGAGAATGCCTCTTTGTCAGATAGCATGGAGGGGGAAAGGTGTGCCGTGTGAAAGCTCTTCCGCCTCTCTTATAGCTTTGGGTTCACAGAGCTTTAGGTCCTCTGGAGATGGACCTGTTTCTGGATCAGCATCCACATCTGTTTATGATGCATGTGCGAGAGCTATGAGTGGAATTAGACACCTGGATTTCAGTCTGTGTGTTATGTGAGAGAAATAGCTGTACCGGGGCTTTAATGAGAAAGGAGTCATAACCTGCGACTCTGCAGTGGTCAGTAGTTCAGCTAATTTCCGGTATTGGTGGTGAAGTGGTTTGGGAGGGTGAGTTTTTCACTTTGTTATATTTTCCGCAGTGGATTGGGAGTGTCATACACATTCAAACACCAATAAGTGGGTTTTTTTTTTGCAGTGCAGGGGTCTGTTCTTCGTACCTTGCTTAAATGATCTAAGATGATTTGGCAGATCCTGGATCTTTTAACCTTGATAACTGATCTCTGGCTAATTTGGTTTCTCAAACAAGTTCGTAAATCAGATTAAAATGTCTGGATGAACTGATCTGAGATCGCTGCGTGTGTTGTGAAGGACTGATCTATCGATCTTCGAAATCATGATCAGCAATGCAACGATTGGCTGACAGCACAGCAGCGTAATGACATCATCTGATTAATATGCAATTATCCATGTGAGAAAAATTACATAAAATTAGCTGTCAATGCTTACACAATCAGCAATAGCTTTACACCTTGTTGTGGGCTGCATGCTTGGCCCTTTCATGTGTCAAGAGCAATTTATGTAGTTTAACAGTTAAAGCGGATTTTCATTATTATAGTAGTTTTTTATCGTTGTAAAGGATAACTGGATGTATACAAAAGCATTTTGATATTGGTAAAGGTGTCTGCAACGTTTTACAAATCAAATCACCGTCATATTAACTGTCAAAACATGTTTATGACTGCATAAATGTATTATTGCATTACTGTAAAGTCACATATTGCGCATGTCTATTATCATACACAAATTGTACTAAAGCGTTCTAAAAACCACCAGGTGGCTGTCTTTGTACTTTCATTTCGGAGTGCAGATTGCATAAGTTTTATTAATATATATATATATATATATATAACTTTTATATATGTATAGTTTAAAAATATTTACTATTTTCCCAAGTGTATATAACTCCTACTGTAAGAAAATATCAGAATTCGGCACATACTTTCAGTATTATCTTTGCTTAAACTGGCCCAATCTAATCCTATTTATATGAATTAAACCTGCTCCCGACTAGGTTTGATCTACCAGAACTGTTGCTATGACAACAACTCTCACATTAGTTTTGAAGAACGAAACGATCCTGGATCATGTCAAATCGTCAATAACCAAATCCAGCTAACTGAGTAATCCACATACGAAGAATGGACCTAATACTTTTAAATGTATTCTGAATGTAACTGGGAGCCAGTGTAAAGACCTGAAGACAGATGTGATGTGCTCTGATTTTCTGGTTCTGGTAAGAATTTTGGCAGCAGCATTCTTGTAAGCTGCAACTGTTTTTTTTTTTTGTTTTTGTTTTTGGATAGGCCAGTGAGGAGGCTGTTACAGTAATCCACCCTGCTGGTGATAAAAGCATGAACAAGTTTCTCTAAGTCCTCACTGGAAACAAAGAATTTAATTTTGCAATGTTTTTGAGATGATAGTAAGATGATTTAGTTACTGCTTTCATGAACTCAGATCTGACTCCAGAATAACACCTAAGATTCTTGACCTTGTTTTTTGTTGTTACTGCATTTTAGTTGTAGCTACTGCATCTCAAATAACTGCTGAATCAGTGTTTATTAAATATTTTTATTAATCAAAGAATCTTGAAAAATCAGAAGTTTTCAAAAAATAATAATAATTAAACGGAATTATTGCTTTCTACTTTAAAAATATATGAAGAAACATTACACAAAATCAACATATTACGATGTTTTCTGATGGATGATGTAACATTGAAGATGCTTTAAATCAGCTTTGCCATCACAGGAATAAATTATATTTAAAAGTTGAAAACAGCCACAATAAATTGTAACAATATTTTACAAAGTCACCGTTTTTATCAGTGTTTGTAATCATACAAATAGAGTCTCTTTCACCAAGACTTGCTTTGTGAAAAATATAGGTTTAGAAAATGCATATAATTTGTAAATTGTACCAAACTACATCTATATTTAGCTTTTTTATTTGCCACCGGCACCCCCTCAAAATAAGTTGTCACTGCATGCCTACAGAAAACCTTGCGACTCTATCATAACTTCACTCTTCCAAAGCTGAATCTACTGTCCCATATAATCCTGCTGACAGGATGTTGCGTAATGTGTGAAAGGGCTAAAATGGAGCTGAGAATGATTTAGGAAAGGCAATTCTGGTGGTCTGTCTCACTTTTATGAAAGCGTTCATTAGTCTTGAGAGAAGCTTTCTTCTCCTGTCCTCCTTCAGGTGAGACATCTGTTATTTAAAAAGAGCAGCGTTTGAAGAGCAACGAGAGGGGAGGAATTGTTATTCCATATTGTTGAGCCACTGACAGAGAGAGCGCAGTGGTTTAAAGCACCAACGCTGAATGATAATGACAGAGGGAGATAATGAAGGCATTTGATGTGACACGTTCACCAGAGAGATTCAACAAAGGCAGTCAACCGCATTGACGAACCATATTACAGGTCAGTTTACCACACGCATGCACACGCTTTTGCACTTTCTAGTTAGAAGAGCCTTAAAATAGCATGCTGCTGGTTACTCTATAGCAAATAGAAGAATAGTACAATAAACTAGTATTTTACACATATCTCTTGCTTTCTTTGAAATTGAATACTAGCATATAATTATTACCTACTATTTTTCATTTAAATGGTGGCAGTAAGAAAAACACAGGCATCACAGTGGCGCAGTGGTTAACACAATCGCCTCACAGTAAGAAGGTGGCTGGTTAAAGCCCCGGCTGGGTCAGTTGGCATATCTGTGTGAAGTTTGCATGTTCTCCCCCTGTTTGCGTGGGTTTCCTCCGGGTGCTCTGGTTTCCCCCATAGTCCAAAGATATGCGGTATAGATGAATTGAATAAGCTAAATTGGCTATAGTGTATGTATGTGAATGCAAGAGTGTATAGGTGTTTCCCAGTGTTGGAAAGGGCATTCGCTGCGTAAAACATATGCTGGATAAGTAGGCTGTTTATTCCTCTGTGGGGACCCCTGATTAATAATAAGACTAAGCCAAAAAGAAAACGAATGTACTGTTGATGTCTTGGTTTAAATGTGATTATTTTGAATGCTGTATTGTGTCATATTTTTTATGGTCTGATCAAATAATAGTTAAAAAATTAGGTCATTCAGCAGTCTAAACATGTCCATTAAAGAATACTGCATTTTGAGTTTAAGCTTATCTCTTCGTATTATACACAGTTTCGTAGATGCTTTTCTGGGCAGTCAATTTGGATTCTATTAAAGTAAGAACCCCTTCATACTTTTGCATACAATAAATAAATAAATAATGCACAAGTATTTTATTTATATTTTTTATGTGGAAACAACAGTCAGAAGCAACCACCACTGGCAAAGTCGCCTGAGCAATTGAATGACAGATGTGAGGTAATTCCCATTCTAAGTGATGGGGAGATCGCAGTAAAACATGCCAGGTGTATATAACAACACATAAAACACAATATCCGGCACCAGTTCTGCGGTCCTATTTGACAGCTGCACTGCTTATATTCGAAATGCACTCTTACTAACATACTGTATGTATATCTTTATAAATTTGTTCATAAGAGATTTTAGAGGAATTATTGAAATATGTGTGGGTGACTGTAAAATGCAAAACTGAGCCATTAAATTTACTGAATATTTCTATAATTTAAATAACTTAGAGGCATATGGTGTGAAATATAATTAAGTTTTTCATTCTATAAACTGTAGAGCAGATCAATTGCATAAGTGTTAAAGCTGACAGTGTAAAGACATTTTTATTTAAAAATGAAAAAAGCAAAATGCAGTGTTCAAGCATTCTGATGATGCACAATATTTAGCTTGCATTTAAACGAGAGCGTAATTGTCAACTTAAAGCATGTGTGCTTTGTAAACCAATCACATTATATCAGTTTTTACATTGCATTGCTAAACATCTTGATTCAAATGCAGTTTGTTTTTATATAAACCTATTATATACACTCACCGGCCACTTTACTGGGTACACCTTACTAGTACCGGGTTTGACCCACTTTTGCCTTCAGAACTGCCTTAATCCTTTGTGGCATAGATTCAACAAGGTACTGGAAATATTCCTCAGAGATTTTGCTCCATATTGACATGATAGCATCACATAGTTGCTGCAGATTTGTTGGCTGCTCACTCATGATGCGAATCTCCTGTTCCACCACATCCCAAAGGTGCTCTTATGGATTGAGTTCTGGTGACTGTGGTGGCCATTTGAGTACAGTGAACTCATTGTCATGTTTAAGAAACCAGTCTGGGTTTGCGCTTTCTGACATAGCATGTTATCTTGCTGGAAGTAGCCATCTGAAGATGGGTACACTGTGGTCACAAAGGGATGGACATGATCAGCAACAATATTCAGGTGTAGCGTTGACAAGATGCTCAATTGTTACTAATGGGCACAAAGTGTGACAAGAATAATTCCCCACACCATCACACCACCACCAGCAGCCTGAACCATTAATACAAGGCAGAAAGGATCCTTGCTTTCATGTTGTAGACACCAAATTCGGACCCTACCGTCTGATTGTCGCAGCAGAAATCGAGACTCATCAGACCAGGCAACATTTTTCCAATCTTCTATTGTCCAATTTTGGTGAGCCTGTGCGAATTGTAGCCTCAGTTTCCTGTTCTTAGCTGACAGGAGTGGCACCCGGTGTGGTCTTCTGCTGCAGTAGCCCATCTACCTCAAGGTTGTACCTAATAAATGGCCGGTAAGTTTATATTTACTATGTAAACTTATATAATAAAACTTATTTTAGACCTTTGGGTCTGTTTACACATGGTATTAAAATGCACTATATTACAATTTTATCTGTAAACCCAATCACTAAGTCCCAGTGGTCGATACTAAATTAATAAAAGTGGAAATGGGGTCTAAAACATTTTCAGCTACCTCTTTCAAAGGTTCCAGAGAAATTCATCCAGTCATCGTTTTTATATTGCAAATGCAAATATAGTCAAATGCAATCCAACTGCCAAATTCTACTGACAAAACATGATCTTTATGGAACATGTTTAACTACACCCACAGAAAATATTCATGCTTTTCATTCTACTACTACTCTCCTCGCTGCGTGATATGCTCTAATGTTCAACAATCTGAAATATTGTTATGGCTTTTATTTTATTTTTTTCATCTGTGTTAAGCTGCTTTGGCACAACATTGCAAAAGCTCTACAGAAATAAAGATGAAGTTAATTGATTTGAACTTTGCTGCAATGTACTAAAAACAGCTTAAGACTAAAATCATAGCTGTTATTCTCACAAATCTTTTATTTACTTGCTTTCCAGCACACCTGAAAGCTGCATTGAGTAGTTCAATTTTAAAGCAATTGGGCAAATAAATAGGCAAACCCAACCTCTGTGTAAATTTATTTAGTTGCATTTTTGAAATAGCAGCACGTTTGGGATGGAAACAACAGCATTTTTAGATTGTACATCAGTATCTTGAAATCAGAACAGAGTTGGTTATACAAGAGTCTATTTGAAGGCATGTTAATACCAGATGGAAACAAGAAATTCTTGACATGTTTTTGTAAATAGTAACACATAGTGTCTCTCACTTTGAAATGCGTCAGAAGAGTGAAGTCGTGTCATGACATTTCCTGCAAACTGAGCAGTTTTGAGAACTAGCGTCGTCTTTTAGCAGTAAGTCTTGAAAGCTGTCCATGTTACAGTACAACCTGCTGTGATCAAGAAACGGCAATAATTTCTCAACTTCCCTAAGCCGGGGTCTGTGTTCACCGAGGCCTCATTGATCCACCTCTCTCTCTCTCTCTTTCTCGTCTTCTCCTTCTCGCCCCTTCCCCTCTTGGCTGGTTGTGAACTCCAGCTGATTAGCACTGACGGGTCCTGGCATCTCTCCTGGGAACCAGAGCAGTCTCATGACTGCCTTTAGATAGAATGATCTAATGGGGTCACACTTTAAGTCAAGAGTCTATTAATAAGAATCAATAAATATGCCATAAGAGATGCAGAAGATGACAGCAGACACCGTAGCATTGTAATGAAGGCAGGAATGGCACAGAGCTGCAGGGTCTTGGCAAGCTAACAAAGTGCAGAGAAATGTATTCGGCATCACAAGGGTGTGTGTGGGTCCCTGTGCACATGTTCTTTTGGCCACACGTCATCCCGAGATCCTGCACTGCACGCATCAGGAGCGTAAGGCTTTCCTGTGTCTCTACACAAAATAACTTGTTCATGAAAACTTTTAGGTCCCTATTGTACAGTATGGAGCCTATGCAGACGCACCATATCTGCACTCAGGAATCAATTAAACACCCATTAGGTTTCCTTGTGTCTGTGTATTTACTGTTCTTATGAAACTGAAAGTTTTCATAGAACATATTTTAGGCTTACATTTTTTTTGCCAATATCTGTTATGTCATTGCCAGTTTGAAACATATTTTCTTGCTATTGCTAGTTACAGAAATCTTGTATGGAAGAGTGTATTTCTAATTACATATGATCATTGGTGTATAGTAACAAATTACTAATCCTAAAATTACTGTAATTGAGTAGTCTTTCTCAGGAGTTGTAATTTATTAAGTAGTTTTAAAAATTGTGTACAGTTACTTTCGCTTGAGTTAATTTTTAGCGCTGTATCGGTACCTTTACTCCACTATTTTTCTTCAACCTTTTTCTTCACCAACTACTTTGATTCTTTCTTGTCTATGGCCATTAGCTGAGTAGAAAAAGCATTCTTGTAATTTCTGTCCAATCAAATTGCACATAGAAAGTTAATCACATCATACTGAACAACCGCCAGACATAGGTGCTTTATAAATGCAACAAACCTTTTGGAAGCATTAAAAATGTCAGAAAATATGTCCAAAATCTTTACACGCAAAATGAAGGATGTCGACTGCATGATGACTGAAATGACCTAACAGCCTAAACAATCACTTAATGAAACAAATAAAAAATGGAAGGAAGAGCCGAATGAAGGAAGGACCAGACAAAGTAAGGAAGGACCGAAATAATAAAGGTATTATGGAAGGAAGGAAGGGCCGAATGAAGGAAGGACTGAACAAACTAAGGAATGAACGAAGGAAGGACCGAACTAATAAAGGATGGATCCAAGGAAGAACTGAACAAACTAAGTAAGAAGAAAAGGACTGAACAAACTAAGGAAGAAGAGAAGGACTGAACAAACTAAGGAAGAAGAGAAGGAGTGACAAAGGAAGGAAGGAAAGAAAGTACGAACAAACGAAGGATCTAATGAAGGAAAAAACAAAAATATGATTAAATGAATGAATGAGGGAACTAATGGAGGGAGGAAAGCAGAAAGGAACAGATGAATGAAGGAACAAACAAATGAATGAATGAAGGTTAGAAAAAAATCAATGAGTATAGGAAGATATCTGCACTAAAGAATGTTTCGTTTAGAAAAAAAGGGCTACTTTTTACTCATATCTTGAGTAATATTTATAAAAGATACTTTTACTCTACTTTCACATTTTTGAGCAAGTAATGGTATTTTCACTTGAGTATGATTTTTCAGTACTCTTTTTAGCACTGCTTATGATGCTGTATAGAACATTTCCCCAATCAGAGAGCTTCTTTAAGCAAAGGATGGAAAAACATATCTTTAGTAGGGATACAACGATTGACCGGTTTCATTATCAACCACAATTTAACAGTCACAGTTAGTTAATCATAAAGGCTTCTCAACACCGCGTTTCTGCACAGAACAAAACTGCTGCAACTAAACAAAGTTATGCCAACTGTGTGTATTTAAAGTTCCAAGCTTGTACACGGAAGCAAATACATGCACACTGGATTAAAGGCTGATTTTAACTATGGCTGAGGCTAATAACTAAGCCTATTCCGCTATTTCTAATGGAGGCATACAGCTTGCAAGAGCATATTGTCAAATGGCGTGACATGCTTACACTTTCCAGGCACACCTAGTTGAAAAAAAGCCAAAAGAACTGACTGGTAAGCTTCATACTTTGTATGGAATATACACATTTGTACTCCAAAGAGAAAAAAAAATACAAAAGGAAAATAAAAACAAATGTGTAATATAGTTGATCAAAAGTGCCTTTCAGGCAGAGGTTCAGCAGCCTTTCACTACATTTGTTCTTTTTAAAAGGAAAATACTTTGCTAATGTAGCTTAGATTTAAATTAGACAAATTCATTTTTTTTATTCTTATATTTGTTTATTTGTTTATTGTTCTGTCATTTATTTTCAGTGTACAATTATTGCTTTTGTTTAAATGCCAAAAACAAGTTTTACTTATTTTTAAGTCCAAAGAGAAATGGGCTATTGTTTTTTTTTTTTATTATTATTATTTTGTGCTTTATTAATTGGTTACTGAGCAGCAATAAATAAATAACACTTTAAAATATAAGAAGTTTTCATGTGATTTTCTAAACTAGTAGTGTTTTGAAATGAATGAATGCATTATAATCATGATAGCTGTAACTGTGATTATTCCTCAGACTATAATCGTACAACCACAATCTATAATCGTCGCATCCCTACTCTTTAGTTCCCCCACTCCCATTAGGTAATCGAGTTGGTCACTCTAACCTGTCAAAATACTTATTGCAATAAGCTTGGAATATATACATATTGTGTCCTTCCAGTCATTGCTCAGGAATGTATCTGTTATTCTGATGTTTATAACCGCATCCTCTAGTTACCATTGAAACAGCTATAAAAGACACACACACTCATACACTACAAACAATTTAGCTTATGCGATTCACTCATAGCACATGTTTTTGGACTGTGGGGGAAATCAGAGGAAACCCATGCGAACACGGGGCGAACATGCAAACTCCACACAGAAATGCCAACTGACCCAGCCAGGACTCAAACCAGTGACCTTCTTGCTGTAAGGCAGCAGTGCTAACCACTAAGCCAACATGACACCTTTAGATTGACTTTTATTGACATTTTAAAAATTTGTATAAGAAAAAATATACAAATAATATACTATATAACTGTGACGCTCCAGGGACAGAGGAGTATTCACTGAGGTTCAGCTTCCAGCCTTCGCTGCTGAGACTGCAGCTCTGCACAAGACGTTTGGCCAGCGGAAAAATTGAAATGGTCATGCCCAACTGAGTCTCTCGTGTTTTTTTTTTCTTCACTTTCGCCAATTGGTGAAGTTTTTTTTTCCTCGCCGCTGTCACCACTAGCTTGCATGGTTCAGGATCGGTAGATCGGTATGCATCGATGGATTTGCTCTTCAGTGTTTGGACTCTCAGTAGTGATTATTAAACCACACTGAACTGAGCTAAACTGAACTGAACTTAAACACTAAAAACTGAACTACACTGTTTCAATTTACTATGATCTTTTATGTGAAGCTGCTTTGAAACAATCTGCATTGTAAAAGCGCTTTACAAATAAAGGTGAAAGATATAACTAAGTTGTACAGTCAAGTAAAAGCGCTTTACAAATAAAGGTGAAATATATAACTAAGTTGTACAGACAAGTACTATGGCAATACAAAACGCATAATATATCACTTCAAACAAGTAAAGATGTCAATAAGTCACTTTTGAAACACCAAAAACTGTTAATTTACCAATTTTATTTACTGTGATCAGTAAAGCACACCATGTATTTTAAAATTCTTCTATGATTCAAATCAGAGTTTGTCATGCTGTGCTTTACCTCTGGTTTACTTGATTCATGGCTTATAATAATTCAAAAAAGAATTTTTTAATCCATATTAGGAGATGAATGATAAAAATACTTAAGAAAATGGGCAGACGCTAATGCACTCTGGATTACTTTTGCTGTCAACTACCACTCACTTAAAGAAAGATGGAAAGTGAGCATGCACAATAAAATATCCAGTATTGACTGATACTGATCTGTAATATTTGATAACCATATTGTATATCGTGCATCTCTTATAATAAATATATCCCTGTGAATGGCAAAGTCATCAGCATTTGTGGTTTGTATTCCATCATTCCATAAAACACTACAGCATGGCACTATAGCAATGACAAGGTCATGGTTTTGATAGCCAGAAACATGAACCGATAAAACGTATATCTTAAATGCAACGTAAGTCGCTTTGGATAAAAGCATCTGCCAAATGCGTAAATGTAGATGCCCTCAAAAGTAACCGACGTGGATTAAAAGCCACAAAATGGGGTCTTTAAATAGACTTGGGCTACATGATCTGTGGTTTAAGTGGATGTCATTGTTCCCTGGTGGAAACAAAAAGAGTGAGTCTTGAAGATCATTGAATAAATGGGATCCATCATGTAGGAAATATTTCAAGCCTGGACTGCAAGTGCTAGTCAAGGGATGATGCTAATATAATGAAGACATCCTCTCAGACAGTCTGTTGTGTTATACTTCGCTGGTTACAGAGGGTGTCTCTTAATTTGGGGTTGCAGTGGGACAGTGAAATAAATCAGGCCCAGCTGATGTGTGTTTTCCCCACGCCCCAGGGAGTCTGGGTAATTGAGCATGTTCACTGCAGCAATATAAAGGCCTTTTAACAGGGTGATAAAACTATCGGTGCTGCTGTATTCTGAGCTCAGTGGGAGGTGTGGGCCTAGTCAAATCGAGCACTTGAGGAGTTTAAAAATTGCATCCAAAAATTGCATTAGAGGTTCTGTTACTAATCAAAAAAATAGGGTTGTACAATGAAACCAATTCTTGTAAATGGGTTAAAACTGTGTTGCGTGCTGTAACTGCTGAGAGCGACTGTGGGTGTGTGGGGGTGTCTATATGTGTGTGTGAACGAGAAAGAGTTTGAGTGTGTGGACCACAGGCATGCATGCCGTGTTGAGTCAGTTGAGTTGCCATACATTGGGAATTCAGCTAGCCGGAGCATGCTCTGATGTGAAGCATATGATATTACTTAAGTAGGCATGAAAGCAATCTTTTTTAATATCAGACACTTTGCTGAATGGAATGTAAGGGTCAGCAGAGGTGAGGGCCAGCCTAGTGGTTGAAAAAGCTATAAAATATTTATCGTCCCTGCCCATTTTTTTGAAACAGCCACATTAAAGCTTGTGGTCAATTATTACAAATGCTGTATAAAAAGGTTGTGAAACCCAAATGTGTGTATAATTACAGTAGCTCAATAGAAAAGCAGTTACGCTGCTGTTAAACTAACCTTGTAAATGCCGGTATGTGTTAAGATTTGCTTTCCTGTTGCAACGAATGAGGTGATTAGCACCACGGGTGTCGTGCGCCATTGAAATGCAGCTGAATTGACAATGTCTTCTATATTCCAGTTTTATTGAAGTAGCAAGACACAGATTTTCTATGTAATTTGTTTAACTAAGTGACCAGAAATAATTAAAGTTCATTTAAAGTTAAAAAGAAGTGCACTTTGAAGGATGACTTGGCTGACCTTGCTTGAAAGGAATTTAGCCTATAAGCAGTTCCATGCAAATGTCAACCTTGCCATTGAAAAAAATACGTTTTCACCAAAATAGCGAACCCTTCCTAAATTTATTATAGTCGGCTTGTATTTTACAATATTGAAAAATACTGTAAAATGGCCCTGTCAATGTTTTCAAACAATTTGATGTACTAAAGTCACAAACGTGGCAATTTCAATTCTGTCACATCCATAATGGAGAGATTTTGAGAGAGATTAATGGAAGCTTTTTCCTCATAAATGCAAAAATGTCAAATAAAATTGAATCAATCATTTTTGTTATATAGAGAGCCGACTCTTATCCTAGTTAATTAGCACTATTTCTTTTGAGTTGTGCAGTTTAATTCAAAGAATTTCTACAAACTATGTTGTAGACTGTAAACTCGCTAACTTTTTGGTCACATACATATCGCATGTTTATGTTTACAGATTGATATTTCTCTGACACCATAACTCTGTGGTTAGTTTTTTAGGAAAATATAAACATAATGTTTCAATATAAACATAACACACTTTCTTTTTTTTCTTTTTTTTTATATTTATTTATTAAGTTTTGCATTTACAATTTAAAGCATTACATAACCCCTACACTACCACAACCACGCATTGAAAAAAAACATCTAAATAAAATATATATCATTCCAGAGTTTCTAAATTGACGGTGAGTGTACAATATTTGTTCAGTCTATGTTATCATTTAACATGAGAGGCTTGACAACATCTAATAGAAGGAATATACAATAGAGAGGATCATCTTAATACAAAAAAATAAATAACTAAACACATAAAAAACCTTCCAGATATATCAAAGTTTACAGTGAGGAAATACATTGTCATTTTTTTTAGTCAATATGTTATCATTTGACATGAAGAGTTTGGTAACATCCAAAGAGTATTAAATTGAAATAACATAGAATTTTTTTTTTTAAAGTACCATACTTTCTATATAAATTTATGTTCATTGTTTTTTACTACAAATGTCACATCCTGGAATAGCTGTAATATATTTTAGTCTTATTTTACAAATGTCACATAGGGGAACGACTGAGGAAAATACTTAATTTTCCAAAATGCTTAAGCTGTGTTGAAACTACAAATCAGCAAGACTCTTATCTTATCATTCCAATTTAAATCCAATTCATCTTCCTGTCTGATTCGATTCTAGTACATATAAACTGAAAGGGAGCCAAGTCTTTAATTTGTGATTTTGCGCATCCCTATTAGCGCAGGCAACTTAATATAGAACTTCTGACTCATTTGAAGTGCAAAACATCTTAAAGGTTGACAGATGGGAAATTCGGCTTTGTGTATAATGGCCCACCTGTCTGTCATAACCGCAGTGGGAAAAACGAGGCAACAAACAGTGTAGGGAAACCATGAAACAGCTACATTCACATAACAGCCATGTTAATTAATAGGCCCATTGTAGGTGCTGGATAAACAGGAAAAGGTTTGTATCGGGCAATGGGTAGCTACAATGCGTTCATGTAATTGTGGTGCTTCAGTGCAATGTGTGTGAAAGATATGCCCTCTCCGTAGCTCTGTTGCTCTGTTCTGCTGTGCGCACTTGTACCCGTGTTCTGATGTGATGAAAATTCATGATGCGTGCATGTTAACTACATTACAGAGTCTCCAGAGTTCCTTGACATGAATAAAAAAGGGCCTCATCTTGATGCCTAATTATTTTTGGACTTGACAGCCTTGTAGCGGCCAACGCGTTGTAGGTCACAATGGTTTCATTGGTTTCCTGAAAAGATGCGCAGCGGTAAGCAAACCCATAATTGCCACCCATAATGAGGACATTCCTGGTACACGATGGCCTATAGAACCTCTAGTGTACTCTTGCCTTGGTGTTTTTCTAAATTCCAAACATTTCTGTGTTGCTTTGAGACGATCAAACCCCAACTGTTGTTTGTTGGACGTATCAAAGAGCCATAAAGCCAAAGTGTATATATACGGAGTTACCGGGGAAAAAAATCCCATCGGTTTTGATTATCTCTCTCAGAGCAACTGATCTCTAAGCTTTATGATAATACTGTATAAAAATAATCCTGCCGCAGCATCTTCTGAATAGAAGTACACACTATTAACTGATTCGGCACAGCACGGATTCCTGATGAAAATAGCTTCTACTGGTGTATGCAGTGGTTTTAATTCTGAATGTGTTTTTTTACAGAGGCAGAATGCAGAGTGAAGACTATGACGGACGCCTGTGGGCATTCAATCACAGTGGATGAGGTTTCCCAGCACAGCCAGCTCAGCAAGGCCCATGTCAGTCACATGGCTAATGACCGTTTCAGTGACGGCTTCCTATCAACGTAATAAGAAGCACCTGTTAGCGGGGGAGCCCAAACTTCGAGAAGGGTGTAATCAACCCCGGGGGACTGATTGAATCCTTCCTTCTGACGGTGGAGATGCGCTTCAGTGCAATGCTGCATCCACCCAGGGCCACTGGAAAAAGATCTCCCCGGATTACTCGAGGACGGGCGCACCGGATGAGCCTTATTGCTTTGTGATTGTTCTACATTAACCCTCTGATGGTTCAAGAAGGCATTATTAAAGGTTTCCAGAGAGAAGAATTGCCGTTCTAATCATCTCTCTTTGAGCATGACGACTGTAAACGTGACGCAAGGGTAGCGTGCGGAAGTCTCGGCGGAAAACCTGGGATGGCTCCTGGTCGATTAAGGCCATTGTGTAATTTCATGTCTTCCTAAGTACAATGAGCAGCGAGATTAAGTTCAATTTGGACTTGCACTTGGATTTCCCCACCTCCGTCAAGGCCCGAGCCCCCGCCATGTCAGCCCGGGCCCACTGGGAAATCAGAGATCTCCAGACAGGTCACCGCTGGCCCATGTATATATTCATGGGCTTAATCTCGCATCATTTCGATGGTGTGAGGAAAAGAAATGCATTCCATTTACAATCTCTCCATTCGACTCATACAGTAGACACAGGGGAGGCATCCATATGTGTGTCTAACATGCTAAGGATTCATTCGGTTAGTGCAAAACGGTTTGGGAGGCAGAATCCAGTTCGTGAAATTCAGCCTGTATGCTTTAACTCAGAGCGGAGCCTCAGTGGGAGCCTGCTGGTTGGAGTGGAAGGCTTCAAGTTGTCTCCGGCAGATGCTGAGTGTGTATTAAACAGATTAATTATTAAAACATGCTTGACAGATGAAAAGTGGGACCTCGGGCTAAAGAGAGAATGTTTATTCTTCTGCCATATACTGTAGTCATTTGGCTCGCACTCACAAGTTATTGGGCACCTTGTTGAGGATTTGAGGGCTTGGTGTCATATGTGTGACGCACAAACTGTTTGGGGCTGTCCAGACTGGTACAGCTCTGATAGAAAATACGAGGCCCTTATAGGTGTGATTTACTGATTCAAAGAGTCTGTCTGTGGGTATTGTGTTTTGACATGGTGACATCATATTATAGTGCTCTCTAAAGCAACATATAGATTTTTCTAAATTATCAGCACTATATATCACTCTTAATAATTTACATTTATGATTTTAGTAGATGCTTTTAAATGACTGCAATGTTTTTATTTACATCATTACATTTGAATATTTGTATCACATTGATATCTTTGGCTTTGCTAGCATAATGCTATACTGTTTAGCAGTGTTGGGTTTCTTAAAGTTACTTTAAAAAAGTAATTGATTACTAATTACTGATTACTACTGGAAAATTGTAATCTGATTACATTATTAATTACTTAATGTAAAAAGTAATCAGATTACAAACTACTTTACTTTGAAGTTACTTTTAAAACATATAAAATATACCCATGAAAGTGCAAAATAAACAGCAGCTCTTTCAGTAATTTAATGTTTACTGAAAAAAATTACAATCGGTTAATCACAGCAGCCTGACATATTCAAAAGACTTGTCCAAAACTTAAAATTCTCACATCATACTTGTTCCAAACCTGTTTGTCTTGTTTTAACAAAAAAGAAAAAAGCTGGATAGCTGTAACTACTGACATCCATGACAAGGCACCGCACTTTTTGGGTGTTCTGTGTTTGTCTGAAGCAATTAGTCTACCTAAATGTGTCTGGGTGCGCCTGGGAAATGCTCAATAGACAGACATGTAAACGGTCCCATAAGCAACTATGCTTCTCATCACATTCAGAAGATACACTCCCGATCCTGCACAAAAAAACTTCAATTTAGCCTGTTTAAACTGAGTTGGGCTGCCGTGTTTTAGCGCGCCAGATTTCTCCTTGGTGATGAGAATTGTCGTAGACTGCTTTTTATTCAAGTGTTTGAACAAGTTGATGAGTTGAGCAGTCGAAAGTTCTTTAGAGCCTGGACATAGACTGCATTTCACAGCAATATTTTTTTTACGCACAATGAAAGCAAAGTAACATCTGTATTTCCACTTGAAGAAGCAGCCACTCTCGACAGCAACCATTTCAGCTGGAGTTGTCCAGACATTTTTTAAAGTGCATGCTAATTAACTCACATTGCAGCAGAAAACAGGATTTAAAAGAAGCATTTTTTCTTCCAAAAACTATATTTGTAACGTAAGTAACGCAATTACACTGACTTTAGTAACTGCAATCAAATTACACAAATTTAAAATGTAGTTCATTACATTACTGCGTTCCATAAAAATGTAATTAGAATACAGTAACGCTTTACTGTGAAACGCGTTACACTCAACTCTGCTGTTTAGGCTCAAAGAAAGTTGTAGAATGTGACAAAGTCTAAAGTTTTTTACACAATGTTAATCTATAACAATATATTTCTACTCCAAATTTGTGTATAAAGTGTTTGAAATATTTTCCTTCTGTAAACTGATTAAATTGTTAGTAGTATTAGTAGAGATAAATGCTAAGCGCTTTAGCATTGCGTTCTAAAACATAATATTTTAAGGGAACTACCTGAAATAGTTTGAAGAAAACTGATAAGACATGCTGTCACATTTCATCAGCCAAAAAGCTGATTTCAATCAGCCATTCAAGTATGAATTCAATATTAATGACATGTTGTTAAATGTAATTACATGAGTTCAACACTCCATAATGTAGCTGGTGTTCAAATGTATATGTATCATATATGCACTGGTATCCGTGTATTATGGCACCCATATTAAGACAATATGGATATTGATAGATATTTACCAACAATACAGCACTAAAGCATTTCTCAAAATATTGATTGTGTTCAAGATATTAAAGAAAGTTTTCAATTGCTATGAAGAACAGTAAAAGAAGAAGACATTTTGGACAATTTATCCCTTTTAACTGGTGTAGAAATCAGATTTTTTCCTTTTTCAGCATACATCTACTGCACTACTGCAGAAAAAGAAAGTGGAACCGGAGGGAGAACATCCTCTTTTGTCTGTCTTCATGATAAATTTTGCATGCATATTAACCAGCAGGGATGGCTGCCAACATGCTAAACAGTGGTGATTGCAATTTCTGTTTTATAGAAAAAAAGTGAGTAGATGTGTTGCAAGTGGCTCTCTCTGTTGTGTTTCAAGGCCAAACAGAGCTGCATCTGGCAGTGGGTCTGAATGCCACCTGCTCCAACAAGTCCCTGAGCTTTCCTCCAAAACATGTGACCATGCAAATTGGGAACAAATTATTCTGTCCGAGAATGGAGCGTTTGCTGCAGCAAAAACGATCAAGAAAGGGCCCTTCTCCCATTAGACAGCGAAGACATGTGGTGGCAGCCACCGGTTACCTGGCCTCCCTGTTGACAGGGCTGTTGCTGATGGCCCCCAGCCCCCCTGGACCCTGGGGAATGGGCCTCAGATGCAGATGATCACTATTAGGAACCGGACAGCCCTCCCCTCAGAGCGATTAGCATTCCCCTGGCGTGACCTACAGGTGTAGCCCAGATTAAGTGAATAAATTCATCGCCCTGAGGATCACTGGGCCTGACCCCTGCTGCTGGCGCCTGAATTAGAATGTGTTTGGAGCTGGCGGGTACGGCCATGATTGCAAGCTAAACATGGACGGCGGCGAAAGAGGGGGAAGGAATGATGCTGATGGCTAAGGTTTATTTGCAAAACAAACTAACTGTTTCGTTAGATTTTTCAGCCGTCCGAGGAAGAATTGACTACATCTTTTATTTTGCCAGTGCATTTGAGCTTTGTAGAGAAGGGGGGTTCGAGTAATTCAGGCTCATGTTTTGTTTCCTGTAATTTAATCTGAAACTAGCTTGTTTTTCTTTCCCCATCGGACTTGCCTGTTCTGTTGACATTTTTCCTGTTATTTGTATACTGCAAAGTGGTCCATTTTTCCCCCATCAAAACCGCTTTTCTCAGTATGTGTCAGGATGTCTTTTGAATTTACCTTCAGCTCCTGACAGACTTTAGAACGGGGCGCGTGTACACAGACGAGGGGAAGATTCCTTTGTGCCCTGAGCATTTTCGTGAAGGCAGAGCCTGGCTCAAAGGCTGTCAGCACAAACACTGCTGGTTTGCTCTCAGTTGCACTCCCTGTAAAGACTGAGCAGTTGAAACGCACATGGGTTAACACCATGCTCATTATGTACTTTTTCATCTCAGTGTTGATCTTATTCAGAGAAAAATAGCCAAGAAAAAGAAACCAGAAGCAATCACAGTTTTCCCAAAACAGTGGTGTGATATGGGGCTATCGCAATACATTTCATGGTTTTCAATTTCAACACTGCACACTAAACCTAAAATAAATAAATAAATATCTATCTGTCTTCAAATAGCATTCGGGTATTAAAAATACTATTCTTTGTTTAGTTTTTGTCAGTAAAATCAAAAGCAATTTGTACAAAAAAAAACACACAAAAACAATCTGTAATCATTGAAAATGGATGTCAATGGTTACAGGTTTTTTGATTACCTTTTTTAGTATTCAACAGAAGAAAACGATATTGAATGATTTACAACCACTTGAAGGAGAGTAAATAGCTTAGTGAGTACCTACAGTATATTTCCTTTTTTGGGTGAACTGTTCTGGGTGAATGTAATACTCTTAAATCAAAACAATATTTGATACTTGATTGCTTGTAATCTTTAAAATGATACTTGGAACATGAAACCAGTAGGTGGCAGAAAGCCACTGTGTTTGGCACTGATTTTGATTCATTCGTTAAGTTGATTCATTCAAAATGGCCGATTCAATCAGAAATGAATCATTCATTGCATCATGAACTCACTCGATTCGAATACGCTGATTCATTCATCCATCAATAAAACCCCGTCAAATCTACATGGAACTCAGCTGTTGATTGAACTTTTATTCACGAGGAGCAGCCAGTAGACAGCTGTATGAAAACCTTTTAGTATTTTCAAAAGCTAGCATATAACAGTTATGAAGCGGTGGTGTGGAGTGTATTCTTTCAGTTCATTTGTCTAGTTGTGTCTCCCTAACGAATATGAATATGAACAGTGACTAAATTACTCGAGAAAATTAATTTTTACAGCGAGATATTGTTGACGTTAGCCGTACGGACGTCGAGTAATGTAACGTTCAATTTAGCAAGCCCTTAAAGTATAAAGATTTTACTTCACAAATCGTGTTGCAACAGCCTAACGTTACATGTTCCAAGGTAAGTACCAAGTAGTGATGTAGAAACCTAACCTACCTTTTTGATGTAAGATCTATAAACTTAATCCTGTTTCATGCCACAAAACGGAAGATAATGTTACTGTAAACGTCTAAGTTACTTTTGCCCTGTCAAATGACGATGATGAAATCGACAGCTCTAGTCTGGCGTAATCTCTAAGGCAAGCCCAGTTGGGGGACTCATGTTAATGATTTTTTGAATTAGTAAATATAAAAATACTATATCGCTGAAAATGTAAATCTTCTACTAAAATAACATTTCCGAATTAGATAGATAGATAGATAGATAGATAGATAGATAGAGAGATAGATAGATAGATAGATAGATAGATAGATAGATAGATAGATAGATAGATAGATAGATAGATAGATAGATAGATAGATTATCTATCATAGATAGATAGATAGATAGATAGATAGATAGATAGATAGATAGATAGATTTACCTTTTTATTTACTCAGAATTAACAACAATTCATAAACAATTATTATTAAAGATCAAAAATTTCTTATGGTTTCCAAAAAAAAAAAAATCTGCACTGATTATAATTAATGCATAATATCAGCATATAAGAATGATTTATGAAGAATCATGTGCCACTGAAGACTGAAGTGTGATTGCTAAATAATCAGTGTTACCAGGGCAGGAATAATTTACATTTTAAAAACATATTAGAATAGAAATAAATTATTGAAGCATTAATACAGAACTAATGCATTTTCGAGTGAATTGAATGGGGCCTTAAACACTGACTGTTTGAAAACATTTTAAAGCATCTTACTGACCCCAAACTGATAGCATACACTAACTTTCTCTTGCTCTCTAATATTAGACAATTCACATGTTGGCTTCCAACAGGCAGTGTTTCTGTAATAGAGACCAGAACCAAACTTAACTATTTACTTGGCCAGAATTTTCATAGCAATTTGCCAGGGCATACTTTTATTTCTGCGGTCTGTTGAATGCTGTCACTATCAATTACAGTATCCCTGTATTCATTACACCAATAACGAACCCCTTTATATAATCTTTTTCCTGCAGTGATTCATCCTCTTACATGGACAAAGTGATTGTTAGTGGAAAAATTGTATTAGAAACCATTTGTTCCAAGTCCAGAGTTGCTGTAAGGGTTGTTTGATGGAACCGAACGTGGAGAAGAGACACTTAACACAGCAGATATCACAGTGAGTATGACATACATGTGAAAGAAGAGACGAATGATACTTTTTTGTAAGTTTACTTTTTCATAATAGCAGACTCTTCCTTCTCTTTTCCATGACAGTGATATCCCTCTGCGTCTAAAAGACATCAAACCACTAACTATCTCTGGCACCCCATAGACAGGCTATATTGACTGTTGCTGGTTTTAACTGGTGAGTTGATATCTGTGAACTCTATGCAGAGCAGATGAAGTGAAGGAAGAGGGATCTTTTAAACCACAGCTATGCTCTCTTTGTGTTGCATCACATGTACATGCATATTTTGGTTGAGGCACTCAGTGAGAGAAGCTGTAAATGAGGGTTAACTGCTGAGTTCACCTCATCTCCTCTGCACTTTCTCTGGACACCACATGGTGACCACAGTTTCAAACTGTGTTGTGTAGTTGATGAAAGGAAGTGGTTTAATTTTTAGGTTATGTTTTCCCTGTACTGTCATATTTTATCATTCAAAAGCAAGGCGGATACCAATGGCCTAAAGGGTTGGGCAAAGATTAGAACTAAAGTTGGCTTAGTTGGCTGAGTTGGCTTTACTATTAAATGTACTTATCATGAGGTGGCGTGATAGTGATAGCACACTGTAAAAATCAAGTCAACTACAGTACTTGGGTTAATAGTTGAGTCAACTAAAAAAAGCTGTGCAGCATGTTGCCTTACAGTTTTAGGTTGAGTTAATGTGTTCTACAGTGTGCTATCACTCTCCAAGTGCAATAAACAAATTTAAATTACACTTGCCCTAAAATTTTAAGTTGAATCAACTTTTAATTTTTTACAGTGCATAATGTCAACTTCCACATCAAAAAACCATATGGGGCATAGGACGTGTGTTTGGATATAAATCAGTTTTTTGACCACACTTTGTTAATATTGTTCATTTATTTGTTTTCCGGAAATTAAAACTAAATTTAGAATTAGTTTTGAAACAAATCTTTGCACTTAACAAACAAAATTAAATATTTAGCCTTATAGATGTCTTTTGTGGAGTGCCGACAACACTGTTTCCTTATTCATGAAAGAAAGATAGAGAAAGTAAAGAGTCTGAATGGAGGAAGCTCGTTCTTTATCCTCGATCTGCAGATGTTCTGTTAAATTATTTTCTAACTAGTGAAGCATTTAGTTTTTCCACTTACAAGTTCGCCATGTAAATAGCAAATGTGCCATGGCACGACACAACTGACTCTTAAATGAAATAAGAGACGAGACTCTGATTGGTTTATTCTCAAAACACACCCATAACTCATTTAGAGAATAAGCACAACCATGCGCTGCAGCACAAACCGTATTTTTTCATCTTAAAAATAGCAAAAGTGCATTTGGACTCACCCTTAATGCTTTTGCGCCATGCGCTTTAGACTTTGCACCTAGATCGTTAAAATAGAGCCCTTAAATTCTTCCATATACTCAAATTTGAATGCCAATTTTGTATCATATTTCCTATCTAATATTGAGTGCAAATTCTGGAGCTGATGGTCTTTCTGAATTCTTAACGGTGCACAACCCTTATGGCCTGAAATTTGCATTCTATTAGCATTCTTATTTTTTTGAAAGGTTTTCTTATGATAAATTACTGAGCGAGCTTTCAATTCAAAGCCAGAATCTCCCAGTTTGCTAGAGTCAGCCAAATCGCTTTACATACTCTTATTATTAATTACACTGAGCTTTCGCAATGAGACATTTAAAGTCTCATTTAACCCATATCATTCTACATTAGCCTGTATTAAAGCACCCTCTTATTCCCTGTTGATTTTGGGGCTTCGAACAGTAAATTTTGGGTCTCAGACTCGTCTGGTTTGCCTCTTCATATGCAGTATTAATTAAGTAATGATATAGTGGCGTGCTGGAGATTATGTCACCAGAGGTGCATTAATTTCAATAGAACAGGGTGGATTAGGGCACACGAGGAACCGTTTGAGAGCTCAACTGGCCAAAGATGAACATAAGGCCCATTTGCATAAAGGTCAGACCATTTGTGTGTGGTTGCCCGTTCAGATCTCACCACAAATTTCTGAGTGCAACTCAAACTACTCTACAACAATGAAATAATATAAGTTGGTATATTAGAGAAGATAGAACATGATAGTGAGACTCATTCCAGTCCTTTATCTGTCTACTTCTCCAGCTCTTGTTGTTATCAAATGATACAGTTGCTCAAGCACAGCGTTTGAATCCTAAGGACCTTAGGGAGCGGATTTGTCTCTCGCAAACCCCCTTCTAACGGGGATTAAGGGGATTAGACACCAGAAAATGACCAAGCGCAAACTCCCCGAGCAGCCTGGGCCTTCCCAGCGCCCCCCGTCCAGG
Organism: Danio rerio; assembly: GCF_052040795.2. NCBI lineage: Eukaryota > Metazoa > Chordata > Actinopteri > Cypriniformes > Danionidae > Danio > Danio rerio. The sequence goes on along the minus strand of NC_141029.1, from coordinate 36,460,711 downwards.
GATGGACCTGAGGCTGGTTTACAAAGTTGCTCTCAAAGGGCCTTCTTTCCATGACAAAGGCCCCAACAATTCACCGATCCGCCAGAATGGCAGACAATGAACTTGCTGCAGTCCACCCAGCTCATTTTCATCTGAACAAATGGCATTACACTTGGCAATGACATTGTTCTAAATACGAACATGGCGCTCCTCTTTCTTCGCGGAGCTCAAGGTGTCATATTAATTATTTAAATCTGCAGAAAATTTCCAGCTCTATTCCTCCAAGGCCTTACCCAGTGCCAGAAGGTCTGGAATCTGCATTAGTTTTGTTAATTAGAGCTGAAACAAGGCTTTGATCTCAATGAAAATCTGAAAAAAGGAAAACTTCCAGAATGAATTATTTTCTTTCTAACCTATTTTTCTGCAACGATTCTTTTTTTCCCCCAGTCTCACGCATGTTTATTCCTGCTGTGTCAAAGTTTGATTTAACTCCAGATAATGGCAGGCGTGAGGTCAAGTTTTTGTGCAGTTAACCAGCTTTATAAGGTCAACGATGCATGCAGTCACAATACTGCTCGCACTTCGATTCTGCTAATTGACTGCAATAATTATGGATTCATTATTTTATATTCTAATCTTACAATCAATATCTTTGAATTGAGTCCTTTATTGAGGTATTTTTCTCAATTGCCTTCAAACGCCAATGGCTTTTACAGGCTTCGTTTTCTCACCACTTCGTACTTTGTTGACTCTCCCTCAGCGAGGGTCAGTTTAATCAACGTGCTTGCCGAAATAAGTGTTTGTCCACTCAGACAGCGTGGCCAATTTGGTCCCGCTTTATCCACAGCTTAGATGGAGATCAAACTCCCTCATCTCCCGGTTTCCCCCTTCTGTCTTTCAAATCTGTCTGTTTATGTATACCCCCTCCCTCGGTGGCCCACGTAAAGATTTAACGATGGAAAGTGAAATAATTACACTGGAGCGCAGCTAGCCCATGGCACCGGGGCTTGATGTTGACCCTCCGAGCCCTGGAGTCAGCCCTCTCCCAAAGCTCACGCGAACAGGCGTCAATGAATACAAAGGATTGAGGGGATTAGCCCATAAGACATTTGGTAGGCATTGTTCTCTAGCCGTAAATGAGTTTCGCCAGTCGCATGCGGCACGGGCCAAAGTCGGGACATCTCAGTGAGGAATTCTTATAATTAACCCTCTCTCTCTCTCTCGCTGTCTCTGAGAGGGGGGGAAAATGACAGCTTTGGCCTCTGGATCCCGAATCTTGGACATTAGCAATTGAATAGAGAGCTTTCATACTGTATATCATTTTAATCTTTCATGTTTAGATCCACCAGATGGCTTATTATTAGCAGAGCTGAGGAGAAAGAGAGACAAATGGTCTTGTCTTTTTTAGGTAGAGATCAGCAGGAAAATGGCATTCATATAGGCTGAGCTTTGGATAATTGTATATGTGGCTGTTGAGAGCCGCATCCAACCTCTGCCTATAAATCATAAAACTATTAATAACAGACAGATGCAGGTCCAAAGAAATGATGTGCCGTTTGATAGGGAACAAGAAATATGGGCTGGAAATGGAAGATGTATTATCGCCACGTAATGTCATATATCTCGTCCCAGTTTGGTGAAACGTTACATAAAAAATGCCTTTACTTTTGCCTTTTACCATTCAAATCCATGTATTTGAATGTCATCAGTTGACAAAAGGTCACTCTTTTGTTCGCACAGTGTTTAATTTAAAAAGTTTTACTGCATTTATATTGTAGTATTTAAAAAAATATATATTTTCCTCACTAGTCAGTTTTATTTATATAGATTAGGCCATTTGTAATTTACAATTTCAATGCATTCAGGAGCATTTTATTGAATCTATTTATTGCAAGATACACTGGTGGATTCTATGAGCTCTGGATGACTTGGCCAGGTTTGATAATTGAATTTCTCTAAGATCTGGTAATGACATACTTTGGCAGACGTGTAATGGTGTGATGGTATTCAGGGTGGTGTGTCTGGGGGGGGGGGTCTCTCTTCTGTTTTATTTCATCTCTGTGCACTTTGCATTTGGCTGTCCTGCTCTCCACCTCTCTGTCGGCCCTCCAAAAGGAAACAATAAGGTTTAATCTCCTCCGCTGACAATGATGCATGGCGGGATGAAAAACACTTTTCAGGTGTTGTCATTAAAAAGCCATTTCTCCATAGCCCTGGTGAAAGAAACCCAAAGAAAGGCCCCAAAGTGTAATGCTTTAATACCCCTCAAGCTTTTCATTGGCATCTGCAGAGAACAAGCTGTCGGGATTGTCTTCTCTTTTTCAATTACCTGATCTTTTCAACTTTCTTCCAAATGAAAAACGCATCCACGGCGGAGCTCCGGTGCAAAATCCCTGTCCTTGTTTCCAACTGTTCTTGTTCTGTATGTGTGTGGTGTGGTGTGGGTTTCTTTAATCAATTTTTTATTGTTTATGAGCTGTTTAGCTAGTTGTTTTGAGCTGCTATAACAATTTTGTTTGAATTCCATGCCATGAAGCAGATTCGTTTTGAGAATAAACTTGCGCTAGGGTCCAAAATTCACACTTGTCAAACAAAGCAGGAACTTTATGAACAACAACATTATAGCAGTCTGTTTAAGCCTCATAATGTATTCAGGTGCACTTTAAAAAGAGATATGCAAAGAACCAAATTTTCCAAATGCTTAGTTCTCGCAACAGCCCTCAAAATACACTTTCCCTATACAGTACATAACACATTTTTTGTTAAATATTAGTATATTTATCTATCTAAGTCTTTTCATGAAACATCACATTTTAATCTGAAACTGAATGTAATTCACATAATGTATTTATTTTGTTGTAAAAAAAAAAAGTAATATTTATTGTGTTTTTCTGTTTTCTTAGAAATAAACATGTAGATTTTAGAAATTTCTGAGTAATCTTGTTATGCGTTTTTTTTGTATATTTAAATTTTATTAATATTTTCTAGGTATATATGTGTGTCTGTGGTCTGTGTGTGCGTGCGTGCGTGCGTGCGTGTGTGTGTGTGTCTGTGTCTGTGTGTGTGTGTGTATGTGTATGTGTAGATTTTGAGTGCATTATGAGGGTTAATCACATTAAACAAAATATACAGTAACAAATTTATCCTTTATGCTTTATTTTTTCTACTAATAGTTCTACAGAACAAACCATCGTCATACAATATCTTGCCTAATTACCCTAACCGGCCTAATTAACCTAGTTAAGCCTTTAAATGTCACTTTAAGCTGTATTAAAGTGTCTTGGAAAATTTCTAGTAACATTATTTACTGTCATCATGGCAAAGATAAAATAAATCAGTTATTAGAAATGAGTTATCAAAACTGTGATGTTTAGAAATGTGTTGAAAAAAAATCTGCTCTTTGTTAAACAGAAGTTGAGGGGAAAAAAATAAACAGGGGGGGCTAATAATTAAGGCGGGGTAATAATTCTGAGTTCAACTGTAAATATGATATATACCTTAAACCTTATATATATATATGTATATATATATATATATATATATATATATATATATATGTATATATATATATATATATATATATATATATATATATATATATATATATATATATATATATATATATATATTAGGGGTGTCACGATTTAGATTTTTAATCAAAATCGATCGAAATTTATGCTCAATTTCGATTATCGAAAGCAGGAGACCCGTCGACAGAGTTTAAACCCCCTCTTTCAATTAAGTCGCCGGTGTGTAAGCATTTTGGATTTCCAGTGAGTAATGTTAACAACGTTCGTGTTGTCGACAAAAAAAAAAACACAGTTTTGCAAGCTCTGCTATGTACGTATTACATACGGTTCGTCCGATAGACAACACCGGCATCGCGATCCTCCGCCCGCCCCCATTGCAAATCCGCTCGCGAAAAGTACACACTCAGGCCCTGTATACACTGTCTTTGTTTTTAAATGGCATTTTAGAACGACAACGATTTGTCATCCACAGAGGCGTGTAGCGTTTCTGAGCAGCCCTCTTTCCTCTCTACCTCTGAAAATGTACATCACGTGACCACACAGACACAGATGCACACACAGCCATATGAGCTTGAGACAGCAGGTCCAGGCAGTCAGAGGACTGCTTTAATCTTTCACTCACTTGTACTTTGTCATTTACGCGAACACCTCAGATACTGTTGGCTGGTTCCTGTTGGTTGTGCGTCTTTTTTACCGACGGCATTATAACGACACAGATCACTGCCTATTCACGAGTCCCGCAGAAAAAAGTGATTGACAGGTGGTAATTATGTGTATCTTGCCTTTATTCATTTACTGTATGATTTGTTTATGGGTAAAACAAAGACTATGCAGGTCAGGTAGTTTAAACGGTAGGCTACAAATAATTAATTGGTCATTAATTAATCGATTATTCATAATCGAAAATCAAATCGAATTGTGCCTTTAGAATCGAAAATGTAATCGAATCGAGGATTTGGAGGATCGTGACACCCTTAATATATATATATATATATATATATATATATATATATATATATATATATAAACACACACACAAATATACAAATAAATGTATGCACAAAATATGAATTTCATCTGTATTAGGTAGAGTTGTACACCTGACCCCAACTGTTGCCAGTTATAGTGCAGAAGATCAGGGGTGTTTTTCGGCCTTTCATCCGTACTGGGGCACAGATCCCTCATCCAAAAAGGGAGGGGTCAATATTTTAATAATGAAAAAAACTTTTTTAGATATAAATGGATTCAAATTATTTTTACTTACAGACTGTTTGGCAAGCTGCGCACACAATAAATATTTGTTGTTGTCAAGTGGTAGAGATTTTGGAAGTTTTTTTTTTTTTTCTTACATTGGTTTATAGATAAATATCCACCTTCTCTAACTCTCTTTTTCTGTCTTATACAATATCCCAATGCTATTTCAGTATGATCCAAAATGATCCAGTATGTCTGTGAACTGTCCAAACTAATTAAAAAAAATCAGTGAACAATGTGTGATTATTACACAAATTATTAATGCACCAGTATTGATTCTTAATAGCTATAGAAAATGTGTGTATTGAATGCTGGTATTATAAAAAATAAATAAGTAAAAAAAAGTTACTCAGGTCAGTTTACATCAATCCTAATTACACCAGAATTCATCAGAACTTTTTTATCGTCCCTGAATCAGCAACACTCTTTGTATTTGCAATAAGTTGTACATTTCAAAACAACTTTATTCACTTTTCTTTGACTTATTCACTTTTTATCAACGGTTGGCACAGCAGAATATTCACCAATTCAAATCTAATTGTCATTGGCAGTCAATAAATGTAAGGAAAAAGTGCAAAAAAAAAAAAGATCAGCCCATTACAACCATCCCTGGTCCTTTCTAAAGAGTTGAAGTCAAACTGAGTATGATAGTTTGAGTCTCGCTGATGTAAGAGACATGAATTGATTCAAATCAAAAGGATGCAAACCATATCCTGAAGAAAACATCATTGTTCACCTTGCCTGCACACATTTGCTTAATGATGTGCGATTCGGTTTATCAGAGTTGACTTTGGTCACTTTAATGTCTATTGGTATGGGCTGCACTTTTTCAAACCTACATGCCTATGTCATACTGAATTTTTGGAAAATGCACTCCAGTGTTTTGTATGAACACAAACTATGATGATGAAATATTGTGCAAAAACAAGTGGTTCTGAAAGCAGCCCATAAATGGACTACAAACTCTAGGATTTGATGTAACCTGTCAAACCTTTCGTTCGCAGTGTCAGAGATAAATGAGCTCCTATGGGTTTATCATCGTTCAGTTGTAATCTGAATCTGATATCAGCCGTCGCATTGCTGGAAATTACAATAATCTTGATCAACAAAAACAAAGCTGAACTAGCATAGATGCGACCTGCTCCACGGAGCCTGTGCAGTTTTGCATGTTGCTTAAGGTGAAACATAAGCCTGAAAATATCTGCTTTAAGATGTTTGACACCAGCGTCATGGTGAGCGTTTTGATCTGAAAGGGGCAGGTGGTTAAGTGAGCAAAGCGTAATCCATGCGAACGGGGCACGAGCTTTGGCAATGAGACGTCGTTTACGAGATCACAGCTCCGCAAATATTTATGTTACATGAGATGAGATTAAAGCCAAGCTTCAGTGAGAGTGCATGAACTGCAGTACAGATCAGATGAAGCAATGCCTTCTTCTCTTTGAGCGCATCCATACGAGTTCCTTTATTCTACAAAAGATGCAGAGCATTTTGCAAAACAAGTGTGGGTTTACACCCCTGCAGTCTTGCGCCAAAGCAGTTGCATGATGCTTTGGGGCAAACAGTGTTACAGAAAGCTTTTGATTTCAAAATGAAAAACAAAATGTGTATTAGTGTGTCTGTGTTTTTTTTTATTCTCCCTCCCCTTTGTGTGTTTGTTTTTTTTGTCTGTCTGTCTGTGTGTGTGTGTGTGTGTGTGGGTATGGGTGGGTTGACTGCTGCTCAAACTATACTCTCCCCATTCCTTTCAAAGACGAGAATTTCTTTATTTTTTCAAAGCCAGATGCAACCACAAGGGTGCCATGCTTTAACAACTGGTTGAAGTTCAGACTTTCAGACTGATGCACACATCGAATCGCTGATGTGGAGGCGTAAAGATGCACGAGACAGATGAGAGACGCGAGGAAGAAAGAACGAGAGCATCTCCATTCATCTCCCATCTTCCCGGAGTCTTAAACCTTATATACGAGCTTTTGAGCTTATTATAGGCGTAATCCTGACTAATGAACATGTGTTTTCATTTAAGCGAGCTTTGTTAGGAACACCTCGGCAAAGTAACGCGACATCAAACGGCAGCACAAAGCGCAACTGCACTACTTTCTTTGTAAAGATGCTGTTTGTGTTGGTTTAACGCCCCCGTGTTCTTGCGACTCGGCTTAATTTCCCGCCAAACAAGTCATTTTATTTATAACAGCAAAAGTCTCCAGTGGCTAATTACAGCATGGCTTCCACAGTTAGAGAAGCTGCGCCCAAAAAACGAAGTGACGTTTTTGCCAGCGCTGTATTTGTATCTCGGAAAGGGCCCGTGTCAGAGTTCTTCTCGTTGCGAGTGTTTGGCCAACAAATCGCTTTACACAGCTGCATGAAAGTGAGATCACACAGTGGCAAGGTTGCTTCCTACTGTGCCGCATTAAGAGGATCTGAAGAGTCTGTGAGAGCAGGGCTGGATCGTTGGCTCTGTACCGAGCTCCAGCACTTAGTAGATCATTAGCTGGAGTTTTATTGGAAAGTACACACACACACATACTGCACACGCTCAAATGCTCACGCCTGCATGCTGAGGTTTGGAATAGTCATGAAGTTGACCGCCAGATGGTATAGGTGCTGTTGCAAAGATGCATACAGTGTGAAGAAGTAAAGTGTCTGTTAGCATGGACTTTTTAGAAATGGATATCTTGGCTTGTTTTGAAACTATCACTTGCTATATATCTTGGGATTAGTGCGTAGGTCTACTGAAGAATGACAGCCACTGCTTTAGTTACAATAATCCAGTAGGTAATAAAGTGACAACACATTGCTACCACATTAAATTGTTACAACATTAGTAAGAAGGTGACAGCATTACTAGTTCACTAGTTTTCAAATTATTTATGCAGTATCTTTTCAGTAGTTCTGATTAATTGAAGTAGTGTTGTATTGAATGCAACATCAAGTAATGATATTTAAGTTCCACAATTGTCGTAGACTATATTGATTATTAATCCAAAATCAAATAAAAAATGCTTCAAGGGTAGTTATTAGTTATTATGTCGGTACTCTTTGGGTAAGGGATTCGTAAAGATAAACAACAAAATCATAAGTCCAAGGCACTTGTTGTTTATATTAATTGTTATTTTGTAATGGAAAATCTATTTTAACTGACTCACAACAGACATATTGCTAAGCAAAGGTGTTTTAAAGTAGGACTTGGTGTGCAGCTTTAATGTTACAATCCCTGTTATATATTTTTAAGACTCTCCTCCATTATAGAAGCCCATGTTGACATTTGTTTTTGGTGAGGTGAATTTTAAGATACCAATTAGGTTGATGAAAGAAAGCCATGTCTCATGAAAAGTCTCATGTTTCTTTAAAAGACCATAAAGAACGGCCTCTGATATGGTGCAGTTTTATACTTGTGTCCATTGCTTATGTTGTAAATCCATTTGTTTCTGTGAGTACATGCAGGTATTACAGGTCTACTATTCTTAATATGCTGTAAAAGTGACAACAACGTCTTTTAAAGGTATAGCTAACCAAAACAATTGATTACTTTGTCATCATTTCCTCACTTTTTTCAGTTGAACACAAAAGAAGACTGAAGATTGTTGGAAACCTGTAACCATTAACATAGTATAAACCAGGGGTGTCTAAACTCAGTCCTGGAGGCCCAGTGTCCTGGAGAGTTTAGCTCCAACCTTAATTAAGCACACCTCAACCAACTAATCAAGCTCTTACTAGATATATTGAAAACTTCCTGGCAGGTGTTTGTGAGAACCAGCCCTCCAGGACCGAGTTTGGACACCCCTGGTATAAACCATAGTAGTACTGGGCAGTAAAACTGATATCGATATTTTTTGACCGAACACTATTGTCAATAATAAAGTTTGGTATGAAGTTTTGCTATGAAGTGCTAAAGTTTTACTAAAATGTGGCTGCTGAGCGCACGCCTTGGAAAGAGTGCAATCAGCGCACACATGACACACGCGCATTTTCCAGGTACACCTAGTTGCAAGACATCTGAATTTTTCCGAATACCAGGAGCGCACTGCGATTCATGCAAGTAGAACTAACCATTCTGCTTTACACTTTGTGGAATATACACATTTCAGTAATAATGGTAGACTAACTACCTCAGACAAACACAGCACATCTGAACACTGCAGTGCTTTTTACTTTTCTTAATTATCTTGTATCGAAGCTGCAGCAATGGTTTCTCTGTTTGCAGCGCGAGCGCAAAGCGCATAGAAAATGGTGAAGGAAACCACACGTTCGCACTTGTCACTTCAAGTCACAATTACAATATATGCAAAAATGAGTGCTGTATAGCAGCTGTGGGGAGATTGTAAATAAAAAAGATGTAAGAATGTCACCAGAGTGGCTTTTTGGTTTCTTTTCTTGTGCATCCCAGCCACTAGCACCACATCTGAACAATTTTTTAGCATAGAGGGTAATGTAGTCATTCAACTTTGTAATGTTGCAACATGTATTTGAAAAATGATGGCTGGTTCCTTTACTTGAAAGCTCAGATTTGATTTTCATAATTTGTTTAGTTTACAGCGTTACTGTATCATTATTATTCACACCTTACTCAACAATTATGTTGATCTATCTTTACCATTGCACACACTTTGTAATATTTTATTTATCAAGATTAAGAGTCTCTTTAACACTTATGTTTATTTTATTATAAAGAGATGAAACATTTTGTTTAAATATTTTAGTTTTTGAGTATTAAAACTAGTTGCCTTAGTAATGTTGGTAACTTAAAATACTGTGAAAATACAGTTAAAGTACACTTAAATAACAAAAAAAAATCCTAATATGCCTTATTTTATTGTTAAAAGCTATTCAATAAGTTTTGATACCGAATGATATGAAACATGATATCATGACCCACCCCTAAACCATATATGAAAACTGTTTTGTTATAATAAATGTAATAAATTTTGTCAATAAGATAGAAATCCCCAAAAAATTTAAATTCAGAAAGCTCGGTATGAAAATATTTAGACAAATATCAAAGATTTGCTAGATCACTCTTAGCCTGTACTTCATTTGAACTCACTGCAGAACCTTTTGGGTCCTGATGCATTTTAGTCTATCGTACAAACAATTTTCTATATGTCACTGTTTACTTAAGTATTTTTGATTACATAAATGAACTATAGTGAAATCAAAGGATATCTTGTGTCTGAATAATTGTTGGTTTGAATGCCTGTGAACTCCCACAACTAGCCATTTAGCTACATTTCTAAACGATAGTTTCCATTAGCCACTATAGCAGGAGTTATGTACATGAGTGAGGTGTTTGAGGAAAAAGTGAGCTCAGCGCTGGACTATGTGCAGTATGTGTCATTAATGTGCTCTGGGGACGCCAGCCGCTCCTAGTCTCCCGCTTCATCTGTGACATCACCAGCTGGCAGAGTAGCCACCCGGCTGTAGTGAAACCCAGTCATGTTCTTTGCTTCACCCAAAACCAAACACACACACACAGTGATTCCACAGCCGCAAGAGGAGGGCAGAGAGAATTGGCAGGCCTGTCCGCCTAACGAGGAGGGGCTCTGGGATCAAACGCGGTCCCTGCTCTGTGTCCCGCCCAGGCCGGGTGTACTGTATGCATGTCCACTGGCACCCAGACACCCTGCCAGCACAAGGCAATCCATCAGCTCCTCTTAAATTCCTTGCGTCCATGCCCACAATCATACACCTGCCAAATTGCTCCTTGATACAGCTATTTTGAGAATAGAAATATGACGGCTGAGATGGTGGTGACTGTGTCAGGGATGGTATTTAATTGGCCCGGGTTGTCCATTTTCTTCTGCCTGAAAAAGACCAAACAGAAGAGCTGGCGGAACCCAAAAGCTCTCCCTGCGGTGATTAAGACGCAGAGTGCGACACGTGTGTGTGTGTGTGTGTGTGTGTGTGTGTGTGTGTATGTGTGTGTGTGTGTGTGTGTGTGTGTGTGTGTGTGTGTGTGAAATTGGGTGTTCGAGGCCTTCAGACGGGCACCCACACGAGTCTAGCAGGTGCCCAAATCAGCGGTGTTAGATCAGCTGACAACTGGTGCTTTCGTGTGACCCTTTTTAGTCTCTGATGAAGATGTCATGTTTTCATTTGCGCCGCTGTAAATATATGACGTCTGATCAGAGGTCACTATCTAACTTGACAATTCAGATTTGCTTTATGGAATGTTGGGTGTGTTTGATATCAATTTTATACATGTGGTTTATATTGTTATTTTTTTATTGCCAGTACCCTCATGATGTTCATGTGTTAACTTACAGTGCTCAACATATATAAGTACACAGCCCACAAATCTTTTAAATTCATATTTTTAAGAGGAAGCTATACAATATTATATTTGTGTTTATAAATTATAGTCAGTACCGAAGCCAAATCTGGAGCTTATCTAACAAAATAACTTTGGATAATGGTTCAAAAACTAGCACACCCAAATTTATATGTTATAGAAAAATATTAAATACAAATTTAAGAGAGGAAAAATCAAGAGAAGCAAAAAAAATTTAAACATTTTGTTGAAATTTTCTAGGTTTTAATTTGTTCTTGCAATATTTCGCTTGAATTTAATTGTATTATCTTTCAATTTTTAAATATGTTTGGTGGCTAAAATATTATTTTAATAAATATATATTTAATGAATCTGTTTTGTTCAAATGCACCAAATACATTGCCTATATTCACTAAGAAATAGATGGAGAATATTCATTTTCAAAATGGGGTGTACTTAATTATGCTGAGCACTGTATGTTGTTGACATTTACATACTACAGTAGAGTAAAAAACTTGCCAAGTTCAAGTTTAATATTTTCATTACTGCAATTTAATAATATATAAATCTGTGCCACAAAAATAATAATAATAATAATAATAATAATAGTAATAATATATTGTTAATATTGTTATTACTACTATTAATTCTAATATGAAGAGCTTGATATAGATATGCACTTTTTCCACAAATTAAAATAATTCTAGAATCAATAATAAAATTAATAGCATTAATATTAATCGAAAATTTCAAATTTATCAATTTTAACAATTAAAATATTTGCTATGTTATAACAATATTTTATAAATAGTTTTGTAATATTCTAAAATATCTGTGAATATAATTTTGAAATTATTATAATAACTTCTACTGCTGTTGTACATCTATTCTACTACCAACAATTCTGCATACTATTTACAAATAGTGCAATACAATAGTCATAGAACGACTAATAATAATAATCTAAATTTAAAAATAAATGTGTTAACAACAATTACTATATTTGTAATGTAGTAACATTTATTCATTCATTCATTCATTCATTCATTTTCTTTTCAGCTTAGTACCTTAATCTGAGGTTGCCACACTTATTCGCCAACTTATCCGCCAACTTATCCAGCATATGTTTTATGCAATGAATGCCCTCCCAGCTGCAACCCATCACTGGGAAACATCCATACACACTGATTCACACAAACAAACACACACGGTACAGACAATTTAGGTTACCCAATTCACCTATAGCACATGTCTTTGGATGTGGGGGAGATCGGAGCACCCGGAGGAAAATGGGAAAAACATGCAAACTCCACACAGAAATGCCAACTGACCAAGCCGAGGCTCAACCCAAAGACCTTCTTGCTTTGAGGCGATCGTGCTACCTACTGCGCCACCGTGACGCCTACATGTAATAACAATATTATATTATGATATAATACAAAACAATAAAAATATAATATAATTCAATATTATGAAATAATTGTTATATTATGCTATAATTTGCTGTAATATTGTTATATTAATACTGCAATATTAATTATAGTAATATAATAGTGCTATAATTAAAAGTAAAAATTGTTATTATTGCTATAATAATAATAAAAATGTATTTATAGATTATGTATTACACCAGTGAAAAAAATACTTGTTTGTATCATTGATATTTATGCTATCATCATACATTTCAAAAGCAATGTTTAACAATATTAATGAATAATAATAATTCAATGATTCAAATATCAAATAATCTATCAAATATATATTGACAGATTATTTTTGTTATTAATAATAAGATGGATATAAAATAGTTATATTATTATCAATATAATCAAAGAGTAATATGGATGTTTGCACTGACGTCTTAACCAGCTCAAGCAGCTGCCAAATCCAGCAGCGTTAAATCAACTGACAACTGTTGCTTCCATATGACCCTTTTACTCAATAAAGACGACGATGTGTTTTAATCATCACCGCCATAATCACTCCACCCCTGCTCTCGCGCAGACTCCAATCCGCCAATCTATCTCCATACGATGGCCCTAAAACACCCTTTTCAAAAACATCCCCATCGCTGTGCAGAATATCAAGCAGGGTGCCGGGGCACATGGGGTTCGACCCTGCGTTTAGGTGACGTCTCCAGTGCACCAGAGCTCCTCCATAATTCAGCACTTTCTGTTGACAGTGGCGTGATCAAGGCCCGTAATCGCATCTGACTGAACCGCGCAGAAACTCTGGTTTGATAGCGCTGGAAGTGGGTCAGAGTTCAGCTCCAGTGGCAGGTGTGTGATTTCGGGACCAGGGGACGGCGGTGCGACCCCTGGGACGGCCGTTTGGGGGTCAGCGAGGCGGTCGGCTCAGTGATTGATTGGATGTATCAGCGGCAGGGTTATTTTCGGTGCTAATCCCTCCACTCACTACCTGCTGTGGCACCGCATGCCCGCCGCTGACTTAAAACAAGTGTAGTGTGCCAGTTATGAGGGATGACATTGAGCTTAAATTAACTGCGGCTGAAGGCCTCCCTCACACGGCTGAAACACTATCTCTTTTCGAATATATGGATATATGTATAAAGTATTATAAAAAAAAGAGAAGGACTGTTAATATGTTCAAAAGCAGATGTATTGGAATGTACCATTAGGAACATGATGGTGTTTTTGACACATAGGAAGTGATGCAATAGATGTATAACAGTGGCGATATGGGTTTTCATTTAGTTCGCTAAATTTACACAAATGCTGCCAGAGACATCCTACAGATTCATCCTAGCGATGTGAAAAGAATGGATTTTATATCCCACATTCAGAGTAAAAAAAAGGAAATGTCTAGTTGTTAGTTTGAAGGGCAGGTTTAATTGCTAATGCATGCTTTAGGACTTTTGTATTGGTGACATGTATATCTGTATGTGTATCTATAATAAATCATTATTATTATTATTATTATTAGTTGTATTGTTGCAATAATTATAATAATAATTGCTGTTATTATTACTATTATTATTATTAAATATTAGCATTATTAGTATTACTTTTATTATTGCAATAATGATAATATTATAATAATTGTTGTTTTTGTTATTAAATATTATTATTATCATTATTATTATTACTTTTATTATTGCAGTAATAACAATAATAATAATAATAGTTGTTGTTCTTCTTCTCATTTTTATTATTATTATTATTATTATTATTATTATTATTAATAATAATAATAATACCATTATTGTTATTATTACTTTTATTTTTGCAATAACAATAACCATAATAATGATAATTATAGTTGTTTTTGTTGTTTCTGTTATTATTAAATATTATCATTATTATTATTGTTGTTAGAAAGTGTGCCATTAATATCAAGATTATTTCAAATTACACCAAAATAATATAATAAATAATTTAATTTTAATAAATTAATATAAATATAAGAAAAAAATAAATAACATTTTAAATAGTTTAATTGTCATATCAAATATATTATATTAATGTTATATTTATTGTGAATATTTATAGTATTATCATCTTTAATTATTTAGTTAATGTTTAATCATATTTTAAATGTAATGATTAATAAACATATCTTAAGTATTTTATTAAAGTATTTAATATTGCTGTTATATTATTATTAACTTTCTTTAATTTTCCTTTTAATATTTATTTTCTTTTATTAATAGATAAGTAATATCATAATATTATTTGTTTTTGTTTATCATTCATATATTTATTTATATTTTTTATTTATTTCTGTAACAGGAGGTGCTGGACAACGGAGTTCAGGATCCACGTGCAGTTTTTATTAACAAAGAATAGTCGTGTGGGCAATGGTTAAATACAGGATCAAACAGTAGCATACAGATAATCCAATATCGTAGTCAAAAAACAGGCAGCAAAGAATCAATAGCAGAAAACCAGGCAAAGATCAAACATGGAATTACTAGATAGGATAACGCTTTGTAATGCTACTATTTAACGAACAAGACTCAGCAATGTCTGTGAGTGTGTGTGTGTGTGTGCTCATATATGGTCTATGTAATCAGTCTTGAATAGCTCCCAGGTTTGTGTGTGAAATCAATGGATAACTGGAACAGGTGTTTGTGGTACCTGAAGGAAGTTGTTGTTCATATGGTGGCAAAATTGTACTCATTTAGTTTATTCAACTAAAGATTTTAGATATTTATTCCTATTAATTTTTTTTAAATATAACATATTTTATATTTGTATTACTACTATAAGACAATTGAAAGATATTTTATTGTTATTATAAAACAAGCACTATTTTATAAGCAAACTAGATATTTAAAAATATCTATTGATGGCACTGTATTATGGTCATTAGTAATAATATGAAAATAAAATATGTAAAATAATATATGTTTAATAATTAGTGTCAAGGATAATTAGTAGTTCAATAATAAGAATGATATCAGACAGTACATCTCCTTATTACCACATTATGAATATTTGCCTAAGACAAATATAAATATTTATTAAAATCACGTTAAATATAATTGTAAAGATTATATTCTATATTCTTGAGCCTCGTATTGTGCCCTGTTTTCACTCATTGGATAAATGAGTTACACAGTTCCCCTGTCTGTATTTCATTGTGAGCTGTTTGTTTTCAGACTCTTGCTTCAGACGCTGCTTGTGTGTAGACACTTGTGCTGCAGCTTGTGTGTATGTTAGGATGTCACGGCTTGTTGTCTCGCTGTATCACATGGTTCCATGTCTCGGGGAGAGGAAGGGTTTGACACTGTGCTTTATAGTGACAGTGCACTTTGTGTCAGCAGGGTTTACAAGGCCACCTCTGCTGACCCAATATGACAAATAAGAGATGATCTCTCTGGCAGAGTAGCCATAAAGAGACAAGCGCACCACTTACTAAAACCATGAGCCCTGTTTCACCTCCAGCCAGGGTTATGCTGTTCATGCTACGTCTCTAACCCCAGGATCAAAAGCTTCTCGTTTTTTTGAGATTCTCTGCCTCTCTCCTCTTACCTTGCCAGTCGTGTGTGTGTGTGTGTGTGTGTTTGCGTGTGTGTTTGTGTGCGTGCGTGTGTGTGTGTGTGCGTGTGCGTGTGTGTGTTTGTGTGTGTGTGTGTGTGTGTGTGTGTGTATCAGCCATCAAAGTCATATTTCAGCCAGCTGCAGTCACCTGTAACATCAGCCTGAGCCAGAGATATGAACATACATGCAGTACATGTGACAGTATATTCACTCCTTATACTCAGCTATTCCAATTCTGTATAATTACTGATATACTGTTACGTCAGATATAATAATTTGATGAAGAAATAGATTTTTTGCAAGACAAGCTATTTTTGTATGTGTGTGTGTACTGGTTTTGGTGGTTTACAAGGACATACATTTGTATAATGACATGGCATGACTTAGTTGTGGTCTATTACTGTGGTTTATGAGGACATGCATTCAAGTAAATTTTTTCAAAGTAGATTGTGTCAAAGCAGCTTCACAGAAGACCATAGTAAATTGAAACAGTGTAGTTCAGCTTTCAGAGTTTAAGTTCAGTTGAGTTTAGCTCAGTTTAGTGTGCTTTAATAATCACTACTGAGAGTTCAAACATTGAAGAGCAATCCATCGATGTGCAGCTCCACAGATCCCAAACCATGCAACTAGTGGCGACAGCGACAAGGACAAAACATCAACAATTGACGAAAGTTAAGAAAAAAAACAAGAGAAACCAGGCTCAGATGGGCACGACCATTTCTCCACTGGCCAAACATCTTGTACAGAGCTGCATTCAAGGTGCCAGAGGCAGGAAGCTGAACCTTAGCGAAGACTTGTCAGTCTCTGGAGCGTCACAGGAATCAGTCTCATGCTCTCCACTCCTCCATGACTACCACAGTAGCTGCTCAGGATACGGCCTGGTCCAGCATATGGAAACCTTGGGATCATCTCGTCATTGGTCTTAGATCACATCAGTGGCGCTGCATAGTCTGAGGCCCTCGGGATGAGTATCCTCAGGTGAAAATAGAGAATAAAGAGAATAATTAGCGTAGCTGCTGTTTGTAGAGTATATAAACAAGATGAAAAAATGAGAACATACATGGTGTCCTCATAATTCAAAACGCATAAAAATCATACTTAACTGTAGGGCTGGGCCGATAAAATGGTATCAATATTTATTGACTGAAAACCATTTTCAATAACAATAAAAAAAGTTGGTAGTATGAAGTATGAAGGTTTGGTATAAAAGCTATAGCTTTATTAAAATATGGCTGCTGAGCTCGCATCTTGGAAGGAATGCCAATAAGCGTAGGATTATTTCTAATCGATGCACACAGCTTGGAGCTACGCGAGTGGTGTGCATCTGTTGCATGTGCACGTGCATTTTCTAGGTTCCCCTAAGTTAGAAAACTTTTCAGAATGGTTCATGCGCATCGCAATTAATGTAAGGAGAACTAATCAATCTTCCTCACACTTTGTATGCAATAGACACATTTCGGTAATAATGGCAGCCTCAGACAAACACAGAGCACCCAAACACTGCGGTGCTTTTTCATTCTTTTCATTCTTACAAACTAGTATCGGAACCACAGCAATAGTTTGTCCGTCTGTCAACCTCTGAAAAAACGGTTGATAGTCACCTAGTTATGGGAGACGACAGGGGAGCGCGAACACAAAGCACATTAAAAATGATGAAGGAAACCGAATCCAAGTGCTCACACTTTTCATGTGCTTTCGAACGTAACATGTGAAGGGAGTCTGGTTGGGTTTTGTGACCTCAGGTCAGAATAACAATACATATGAAAACGAGTGCCGTATAGCAGCAGTGAAGAGATTGTAAATAAAAAGCATGTAAGGATGTCTCCAGTGTGGCTTTTTTGTTTCTATTCTTGTTCCACTAGCTCCTCATCTGAAAGATTTTTTAACAAAGGGGTTGTAGTCATTCAACTTCACAATTTGCAATGTTGCGATATGTACAGTATTTGAATAATGATGATTGGTTCCTTTACTTAAAAGCTCAGATTTAATTCTAATAATTGTTTTTATTAATAAAGCATACAAAGTATAACATTCTTTTGGTCCTAATGGGGAAAACTGCTCATAAATCATACAGAATGTACGCTGAAAAAAATGATGTCAGCAAAATTGGTGCAAACAATTCATTCATTCATTTTCTTTTCAGCTTAGTCCCTTTATTAATCTGGGGTCACCACAGCGGAATGAACCGCCAAAATTTAAACAAACAAATTAAATTTAGTGATGTTCAACTTAACTTGTTTGTTTAAATTCAGCCCAGATAAATTGTTTACAACTTAAAAAACATTTAGTAAATCCAAGGAACCACCTGTGAATCATCGTTTTCCAGTGTAGTATTTTGAAAATCAAAATGTTTTCTGTGAGTGGTTTTTTTGTTTTTTGTTTTTTGGTTTTTTTGAGGATAGAATGCAGAGACTGTACGGTATATGAGTCAATAGGAAGTTCACATAACACATGAAAACTGTGTGTGTGCAATTGTCAGCGAAGGGTAATATTTACCAATACCATGTATAATATTTGGGATATGGACATACTTGCAAATGACAGTGTATATATACTTCGTATACTCAGCAGTTACAAATAGCATCTTTTTGTCCACTTACAAATTTATTTTGTCAGATATGATCATTTGATGCAGAATTAGTTCATTCAATCAGATTACACATGTTGAGAGGAAACTGATGGCAAGGTTTACCCATAGTTTGAAAAAGCCATGGTTTGAAAACCGCAAAAAAATTCTGTTATACCTTTTGAAGTTCTATGTAAGTTGTTGTTTTGTCAAATGTTA
Source organism: Danio rerio (assembly GCF_052040795.2). NCBI lineage: Eukaryota > Metazoa > Chordata > Actinopteri > Cypriniformes > Danionidae > Danio > Danio rerio. The sequence continues at coordinate 36,441,895 of NC_141029.1, read as the reverse complement.
TTGTTTTTTTTTAAGGCAACAGTATGTCCTGCTGAAATGGAACATTCACATCAAAAGCTTCTAGTCAGCCCATGATTCAGCAAACATTTAAAAACAAATCGCTTGTACACTAACATCTCATAGACCAACTATAGACCTGAACAGTCCAGTGGCTTAATTATATCCACAGAAAAGAAGATAAATAAAGATAACAAGAAAGATGCAAATTTTTACCTAGACTCATAAGAAGAACATATTTTAGAGCAGTAATCACATTACCGTGAAACCATTATTTCGATTTAAGGTTACCAAGGTCATATCTATCCAAGGTCATAATCTTATACCAGCCCATGCCTATGTTTGTGTGTCTTGTAGTCCTCATATTGTGGGAACACATAAAAATAGGAATACCAGTCAATTTTAAGCTTGTAAGGACATGTTTATGTCCTTTAGCAGTATTGGATGGAAACATAGCTTATGATTTGTAACTGAATATGTTTGCCTCAATTACTGCATCATCTGTTTATACACAACTTTTCTGGCATCCAGAGTTTGCCGGGTAGCTTACTTTGTATGGTGTATGATGCAGAGTGCTTGGGTTTAAGTTAAGCATGGTTGCACAAAAGAAATAAAAGCAATGTAAAATCAAGGTAAAACGATGTCACAATGCACTTTTCTCTTACATTTGCTTTAGAAAACTCAACTTTTAGAAAGGGTTTAGGTCAGTGGTTAGTGTAGCTAGGTAATCCCTACAAATGGCAAGAAGGATATGTACCTGCAGAAAAGCAAAGATTTTGGCTATGCATTATTATGCACTACCTGACAAAAGTATTGTAGCCGATCAAGTCAAGGGTTGAGATTCAATTTTGAGTGAATTATCCCTTTAAATATACTGTAAAAATCACAATAAACTGAAGATCTGTGTGTTTCAATATCGGAAGCCCAGATAAATCAGGACATGAAGACGACTTGACGCATTCAGCCGTTGTGTAGCTGGAAAAACACCAGAAGGAGAAGATACTATTACTCTACCTAATTGGTATTTAAACTCAACAGTGCCATGTTTGACAGAAAACCCACAATCTATAAGCGATGTTTCTCATTTTGTACGCTAAGTGAAAAGAGCTAGTATATGAAGCTAAATTATGACCGATATTGGCGCCAGAAACCTGAAGTAAAGTGATAAAATGTGAAATAAAAGGTTCAAGATATCCAATCCAAGCTATTTTTGATATCTATAAATGTTTCTTTCTTTGTTTATCTGTTCATCTGTTTCCATTCCTCAGGGTAGCTGAATGCTAATATCGATTCTCTCCTGCAGTACATTGCCATCAATAATCCAGGTCTGATAATGAAAAGGTCTGGAAGCGTGTTCAGATAGTGTGGTATTAGCTGGCCTCTCTCTCATCCTCTCATGGACTCAGCAGTGTCCAGAGGAAGAGAGACAGTGACCTGGCCGAGTGATAATCGATAGCGGCCCGCTCTGCCTGGATTATGTTTCTGTTCTAGAGTTCTGTTTTAATGTTGCCTTTTTTCCCTCTTTGGCCTCATTAAAGGATCTGGTTACTCTCAAACAGCTTTTTAATTTAGCCTAATGATTTTTTGCATAATATAAGAGATATGCAGTAAGCCCCAGGGAACGGACCCCTATCTTCAAGGTGCCTTCAATGTAAGTGAGCTCTGTGTTTCCATGAGGCTTTTTTTTTGTATTATTTTTATTCGAAACTAACTTGAGATGTCATGACAACAATACAGCATGACATTAAAACTGACGTGAAAACAACACAACATATTATATCATTTGTTGCATTAATAATTGCATTTGGCTACAATAATTTTTATATTTAAGTCCTGATTATGATGTAATATTATTCACATTGCTTTTCCTATAACAATCAAAAGACAGTATTTCACAATTAATTTGTTGTTCGACCACATCCATCCATCCATCCATCCATCCATCCATCCATCCATCCATCCATCCATCCATCCATCTATCTATCTATCTATCTATCTATCTATCTATCTATCTATCTATCTATCTATCTATCTATCTATCTATCTATCTATCTATCTATCTATCCATCTATCCATCTATCTATCTATCTATCTATCTATCTATCTATCTATCTATCTATCTATCTATCGTCCCCAATGGGAAAATCTGTCTTGGACACTAGGCCCACATTTGCATACACTGAACAGAAACAGACATCAAAGTATAAATTGACACAAACATTCAATTAGGCATGGGGCAATAACCGTTTAAAAGGTATGACGCGGTTTGGAAAAGTCAAGGTTTTAAAACCGTTTATCTTTTCTGTAATACCATTCCTAAGGTATGATTAACATTTTTTTATTTACATTGAATTTTTTATTTTTTTTTTTAAAGACAACAGTGTCTTCTGCAGAAAAATATCCATAGATGATGTTTTAAATTGAAAAGATATCTGTGCTTTTGAAAATCTGAAGACAGCAAAAGTCAATGATTCATTTAAATTATTTAGCCTGACATGTTTACTGCTCCAAATAGCTTAAATGTTTCTCAAAATAAAAATTTTTTTTTTCAAAGGGAAAAAAAAGCTTTTGTTTTTTTACCCAGACATTAAAAAAATAATATATTTTAGAGCAGTAATCACAATACCATGATACTGTGATATTTTTATCCAATGTTATCATACTGTTAGAATCTTATAATATATGTCTGTCTGTCTGTCTGTCTGTCTGTCTGTCTGGCTGGCTGGCTGTCTGTCTGGCTGCTGTTCTGTCTGACTTTCATTCATTCTATTGTGCTAAATTTCCTGCATTTTATCTATCATCCTATCTATCTGATCAAAGCCATTTACTGTTAGGCAATAAAGCTTATAACTAAGTCAGTAACTCTAATATTTGTTAAAAATGTACACATCTAAGATGTGTAAATCTAGTATACCTTTAAATTTCAAGGTTTCAAGCAAAACTGGAAATAAATGTGACAGCTGGTGACCACAATGCACTTTTATTGTATAAAAAAGCACCCAGAAACCCAGATAAATCAGGACATGATGACGACTTGACCCGTTCAGCCGTGTTGTAGCTGGACAAACACCAAAAAGAGAAGATACTATTACTCTACCTAATTGGTATTTAAAATCAACAGTGCCATGTTTGACAGAAAACCCACAATCTACAAGGGCTGTTACTCATTTCGTATGCTAAGTGAAAAGAGCTAGTATATGAAGCTAAATTATAACCGATACTGGCGCCAGAAATCTGAAGTGATTAAATGTGACAACCACAATGCACTTTTATTGTATGTAAAAGAGCAGCTTGACATTTTACACTACTCTAATGATTCTTGGGTAAAAGTCATATGAATTTCAAGTGACACAAAAGTGAGCAGACAATGAGTTTTAAGTTTAAAACAAAGGATACTCTTTAAAAAAGATATATTTTAAGTGGTCAAATTAGCAAAGGCAAAAGGGGTTCATTTTGATTTAACAAACTTTTATCACCAGTGATAATCCTGGAAAGTGTTGCAAAGTAAGTTAGAAATAAAATCCACGCTCCTCACTCAATTTGAATGGCCTTGACGCCTCTGTGTTTATGATAGTGAATATTTGGAGCATGAGTGGCGATGCTGAGACGTGGGGAAGGATGGGCCGCGTGTGGTTGTGAGCATTAGTCAAACAGACGGGCCCAGTCCCTGATCATCACTCATCCCCACTTCCTTTGCTCTACATGATCCCTCCCTGTCATTAGTGTGTTTGGCGTAAATAATTTAGCTGTGCACATGTTTGGCGAAGTATGAACACAACCGACACTCAATGAGGCAAAGTGCTTTCAAGCCCCAGTTGAGAGCTGACACACTCACAGAAATGGACTCCAAACAACAAACAAACATGCGCGCCACTTCAATCAAGCCCAAATTAAAGCAGGCCCTGGAAATTCGCATGTAGACTCATTGATGCGTTCCGTGCTTATTTTGGCATGCCGTTATCTACATGCCTCGCAAACTCTGTATTCCCAGTCATGCCGTCCTGCCACTCAACATGAGTCCTGCTTCTCTCTGTCTGTGAGCGGCACTCTTAGAGGAAATGATGGCTCTCGGCGGACGAAGAAAAAAAAAATCCATCAGCCCTTTTTCAGAGCTGCCAGAGCTGAAGACTCGTGTAATCACCAGTGCGTGCATGCCGAACGAGGCTATTCCCTGCTGAAGAGCATTGTACGGCAGCAGTGGCGCTACAAAAGATGACATCACACGCAAAGTGGGTAAACACTTCTTGACATGTTTTCAATACGATTACATTAGAACAAGCAGCGTTTGATTGAAAAGCTAATATTCAAGCCATGCAAATCATCAATCACAAGGAGCGCCATATTAATTATTCAATAAAACAGTCTAATTCAAGAATCAATGTTGGGACCGGGAGAGAGACGAGGGGGCTCCCAGCAGAGAGACAGAGGGGGGATAATAAAAAAGGAATAGGGAATTACCCCGCTCTCAGAGCTGTGGCCCTGCTCATCCCCAGCTGTCAAAAACAACTGCCGCGCTTCGGTTTCATCTCACCAAGTTTAAAGATGACTTTGGAAACACTTGATTTTCCCCACCAAACTCGTTAGGCCTTTGTACCTCATTAGTTGCGCTTTCTCTTTATCCCCCCTCCTGTCCTTTCTCCTTGCCTACCTGCCTCTTTACATTTCCCAATTCCTTTTCTTTTCGTCAAAATCATCATTATTCACTCTAACGCCTCACACTTGCAGTTTGAAGTTTGGAATTGAGGGCTGTGATCTCCAGCAATTACCGACCAGGCCACAATTAATCCCGGGGAATTCATTATTTACATTCCCTTAAACAAACTGATCAATCGGCCCTACTGTATGGGACCACTGTAACGAAGGGGGCCGGAGCTGGCAGGTCTAATCTTGTCTAATACAAAGCCTTCTGATATATTCTACTGATGTACAACCTCAAAGCTTGTTCTCGCCAAACTCATATGGCATGATTTTTTGGGGGGGTTCGTAAGAGTCTCATCTATTAGTTCTGAAACATGCAATATTGATGTCGTAATTGAACCCAGAAGTCCATTCAAACTTTAAGACCATTAAGGAGCTTAGTTTAGCTTCAGTCCCCTAACGACTATCTCCTGCCTTTATCTGTGATTGACTTGAGCTGAACGCGTCCCACAGCTTTCCTTAATCCCACTTACTAACTTTTCATACATTCTTGTGCAGAGATGCCCAAACTAGGACCCACAGGCCAAAGTAAGTCCATAGTAACAAATGATTTGGCCCGTCAAATTTAGAGACTGTTTAGAGACTGTAATTTCCAATTTAATGTAACAGTTTTTGTTTGTTTATTTTTTTTATTTATTTTTTCAGATTTTTAAAAAATGTACATGCTGTCACCAAGCGGCAACATCCCGCTCTTCTTCGTAAAACCAATACGGAAGTAACTGAAACTGCAATTCATCGACTCACCTTTGGGGGCTGACCCTAGAAACTAAATTTGAAGCATTTCGAAGTTATTTGCATTTTCCTCTTGTGGAAAAACATCATAACAACAATGCTTAGTGACTCAATGTATTACAACAGTGTTTTTAAATAACTAAACATTTTATTGGTATAGTATACAACCAAGCACTTGTGGTCAGAACACACAATTCACAGGAAATGAAGTGTTACGCCCCATTCACATGGGGCTTCAGCGTCAACGCTTGACTGAAGGCGTGTCTGAAATTGGGGCTGAAGCGATCATCATAGAAGCGTCAGCCAATGAAATTCAGTCAGCAATAGGCCACTGTCTGAGCTGGTGTATTTGCATACAGCGATCTAACTGGCTGACGCTTCCATCTGCACTTGAAAATTTGAGCTAGTCCCAACTTCTGCAGTGACCAACGCCTTTGAAGCGGCGCCGACGGATCCACAATGCAGTTCGGCAACGCCTGACTTCACCTATTCACAGTGAATGGGAAGCGTTGACGCTGAAGCCCCGTGTGAATGGGGCGTTAAGCATTTCTCCCGAAGAAAAACCTGTGTAAGCAAAATCCTAGCAGGCATCTGTAGCTCCGATCAAGCTCTGCCTTTTTGCCCTTTTTTTGGTAACCCTCGGTCAGTGCGATGACGCAAGCAAAATGGCGACGGTTGGCCATGCCTACTTGTAGTTTCACTTGCGCTCTTCAGAAACCTTCAGGTGACATCCATGGCTAAATCATGGATACCATGTCCATATCTTTTACAGTGCAGAGACATCAGTGAGCAAATAAATGCATTGGCAGATTCTGCTTGACTAGTGTATTTAATATTAAACTCCACCGTGCTATAAATTGTTAATGTTTTTATTGTAATTTTATTGTAAATTAAGTTATAATTTAAAAATTATTCTGCATTAGTAAATATGATTTAAAGTAATGTTTTCTATTTGTTTTTAAACATGAAATAATTACCTTTGGCAACTCTAACTTTCGGCCTACTGCTCTTAATAATATTTAGTTTTTGGCCCCTCATACGAAAAAGTTTGGGCACCCCTGTTCTAGTGCTTTAACTATAACTTTAACTAAAATAATATATACGGATGGAAAATTTTAATGATGCAACAAGTTAAGTAAACCATCAGATTATCAAGAAAGTTATCCTGAGAAGATGAAAACACTAAACTTGGCTAAATAGACTATTTTTTGGGCAGAAAAAGGCACACTACAGGTTATGATGGAAAATGGGTTTTATTTTACTTTGCCAATAAGAAAAAACGAGTCACAATACATTAAGTGACTACAAAACAATCAGTTATTAATATTTCACTCTAAAGTGTAAAACCTATGTTTAGAATTCTAAAATGCATGGCGCTTCTGGTGTGCGACCTGCTTAACTCTCTTGTATTTGATTATCAGCCATTCTGCATATTTCTCACTAAGCGTTTTAACATTCAACGGTTTTACAATCCAAGCTTAAAGACTTAATATTCACTATTTATATCAACAGTAAGTTGAATAAACAAAAAAAATAAAAAGAATACATTTACTTAAAGTCATACATTAATTTTGGCCTCTACTGTACATGCTTCAGTAATTAAATTTGACATAACCCATTAGTAGGCCCACACAATACACAATAAAATTTATTTACAATACAGTTTGTAAAATAACATTTTCTGTCTTTTAGTAGATATATAATATGAGAGACTTGCTCTGTGTACTAAATAAGTGGATCTAATTGGATTCACATGGTTAACATTAAATAAAAGTTTAAAATGTGTTCTTTTCTATTTCATATATTAAGTTTTGGTTATGTTACTCCTAAAATCATTCTGCATAAATCCACAGTCTTTTTTTGTTTACAAAATTCTCAGTAGAATTTTCCAAAATCATCAGCAGATTCTGTCTGGCCACATTAGTAATTTCTTAATTTATGCACAAAATAAATGGTCTTTCTTGGCATCAATGATTCCTTAAAAACCCTTTAACATTCTTGGAAACTTTTCTTTTCATATAGCGGAAAAAATATTTCTTTAGATTGTTAATGTTCTTCACACTACAAAAATGTTCTCTGGTCAGCGCAAATAGCCTAGTGGTAAAACATAAAACAGTGCTAAATACATTTTAAATGGGTATTATAATGCTGCTCTGTGCAGTTCCATAAAATGCACATCATGTTAAAGCGACTTTGGTATTTCTCTGTTTTTCAGCTTTTTTGCTAATCTTAGTTTGTGCAATAGATACACCGCATAAGTTTCACATATCATTCACTTAAATGGGGATGTCTTTATATTTCCTATATATCAACCATTTTTCCTAAACTTTCCTAAAAATCTTTTTCCATCCTCAACATCAATGTCAGTTTTTCCATTACCAGAATTTCTTTAATAATCTCTAACCACTGCTTACGTTTTAACATTGGGTCTTTAAGCCGAATGTATGCATATTTTTAAATTACATCTAATTTATTAATAAAATATATTTAGATTTTCAGTGTTTTGAGTGATATTTAGTGTGTTCTGACCTACAGTATCCTCTGATTAGTTATTTCAGATGTTACTGTACGTCAAACTATACAGTATGCATCTAATTTTACTTTACTTTTAGGCTTTATGTGGATACAAACACCTATTTTCCAAGAAAAGTGCCTTGTGAACATTAACAGTCCATCATTGCTCAAACTGCCAGTTTTTAGACTGAATTTTTATTCCCTTGCAGACTGACTGGCACGATTATGTATTCACAATGGTTCGAACCATTATAGGGGTGGTCAAATGTATATTTATATTAACTATTATTTAAATTATTAATGTTATTATTTAGAATACAGATCAGAGAAATTAAATCTCACCTAAAACCTGGTAAACCCCCCATTTATCCTGTTTTTGGCATTCTTCAGAGGGGATCAAACATTGATTAAGAGGGTCGACCCCCACCCCCAACCCCTTTGTAATTCGCACCCTGGTCGTATCCATTATTTTTCTGGATTTGAACATTCTTCAAAACATTTAGGAGTAATAAAAATACATAAGTCTGCAAATATACAAACCTTTTTAGTGTGTTTTTATATAGCTATTATTGCTATTATATTTTAGCTAACTTAGCTATTTAATAAAGCTTTAAAGCTATTAAAGCAAGTTTAAATTATTACAATTCAACATGCATATATATATATATGAAGTATAGACTGTGATGTAAATGGTCTCTCAGGCCTTAGCAAACAGGCTTTCTACATCCTTGTTCATTATCCTACAAGGTCAGAATCAGCTGCAATTTTGAAATGCAACTCAGGTCCTCTGGGTCCTTATATAGACAAGGTCATTGTCTACAGGAGTGTGAAAAAACCAAGACCAGGGGCATTAGTGCAATTCGTTGACCGGCCTGGAGCCTTACACACACACACACAGCTCTATCTGAAAGGCAACACCGCAGCCCCTCACCATGCATGTTAACCTATACTCTGACTGTCAACAATCACACGTTTATTAACAGCTACAGCCTCCACTGTATTTATTTCTATAATTATATCCCTAGAGGGAATCTCCGTGGCATGTCAGCCCTGGCCGCCTGTGGTATTTATGTGAAATTGTTTGTGTATATGAGCATACGCTGTTAAACTGAGCAGTCTGACAATATAAAATGGAAGTGTACAGCTGGACCTACACTGAATTAGCATCAGATTCACAGACACGGTATTATGTCATATTTCACTGTCAAACCACCATCCGCTGAGGCTCGGAGAGAGCTGAGTTATTGGCTTGCTTCAGACTGATGGATACAGAGAACGTTCCAGTCCTTCACAAAGGGAAGTATTGATTGGTGTTGGCTTTGTATTCGCTCTCCATTTGGTGATCAGGCTTTGGACCTGAACAGCGTGACACGGAACAGTCGATGCCGAGTTTTAGACGTTGACCAGTTAGCTGTTGAGAGAGCATTTGGAGGAGAATGAACACAAGAAAAATGCTGATTGAATACTGGTGGTTCATATAGACCAGTGGAAACAGTTCTGCTGACTTTCCTTCATTCTGTGAGGGGGTTTATTATTGGAGCTAATTTATATAAAGTGAAAATCTAAAAGGCTTCAAATTGTAACAGCAATTTTTCAAGCCCTGGGGGAAACCGTAGCTCCCGAAGGAAACCCATGTGAGCACGGAGAGTACAAGCAAACTCCACACAGAAATGCCAACTGCGACTTGAACCAGCGACTTTCTTGCTGTGAGGCGATAGTGCTAACCACTGAGTCACTGTGCTGCCACAAAAGGGCTGGGCGATATGGCAAAAATGCAATCTCGATAAATATTTTCCACATTGAATGTTGTTAATGCTTCCAGATTTAAAAGAGTTTCCCTACAATGACTGAAGCCACAAAAATAAGAGGGTCCATAACATTTTCCGCCGATTTATTTTTGGTGAGCGAAGATTCAGCACATCTCTGCAACACACTTTTAGATTTCTATTGTTGCACCTTTCTGCTGTGCAATTGGCTCTTAGATCAATGTAGAGTAAAAAAGTCCAGAACTTATCATTGTTATTGACAAAATTTATTTGCAATTCGATATAATATCGTTTATCGGCCCAGCTTTACACCCCAATATTATGTTATCTGATTTTATATTTCTGTATTTAGGGCTTAGTATGTAAAATTTGTTGTGTTGTTTTTCTATTTTCTTTATGAATATGTAAGTTGTTAAATTTATTAATGTTTATTTTTCTTTTGTTGTGAGATCGTGTGAGGCCTATAAAAGAGCAACATTCTGTGATTAATATTGTCTGATGAAGAGCCGGTGTGCTCAAAAAGTGAACGCTTTTTTAAGTTAATACATTTTTATTTTTGAAGCTTTGATATTGCCGCCTTTATGGATAATTTTGCACTTTTTGTTGTTTAGCTGAGCACCCATTTAGATTGATGTATGTGCTTTCATTATAATTGGAGCACCTGTTTTGGTATGAAGCTGCACAATTAATCGCTAACATATTGCAATTTTGATTCAAAATCCCGCACATTGAGTCGTATTTCAAAAGATTATGATTTGCATATGTGAGTTAAACAAGCACAGCTGTACATTTAAATCTGCTTTTGACCCAGAGAGTTGAAAAAAAAGAGTCACGTGAAAACACCTGAATGAAACACCTTGTGTCTTTAGTGTTTTCAGACAGTACACTGAAAACATTTTTTTTGCTAAATTGTTGCAAACAATTTATATGGACTGTTTTTAAACAAACAAACTGAATTTAGTAATATTCAGCTAAGTTTGTTTGTTTGCATGACCATATAATTTGGTTGCAACCACTTGCCTTAAAAATGTATACCCAATGAATATTTTTTTCAATGTATTATTATTTCTGTTTTAAGAATTTTCAAATTGTCCCAAAAGTCCTGGGATGACAGTTTATTGTTTGGATATAGACACTGATGTCTTGGGACAAAATCATGAATATTCCAACAACTTGGTGTGACATTATTTAAATACGCTTCAAAACTACAATTGTTTTTTTTTTGTTTTTTCCATTGGTTAATAGCTTATAATTTGAAGCTTTGCTTATAGATTACCTACCCTTTTGTTTTTATATATATTGCTATAAAATTGTATATTTTTAAACTTTAATTATTCAATTTTTTAGAAAGGCCCCTGTCATCCTCCTAGACTCGTGACCGAAAAAAAAAAACATCAGAATTGTCAACTCCTGTGCCTATGTTCCTAAATTTATAAACAAAAAGAAAAAAAGAGGATTCTCCTTTGCATGTCTGGAAATAATTATAACGAGATGAAAGTGTTTAAATTCTTCGCCATGTTCTCTGCAGTTCAGAAATGTCCCCATTGTCAAAAATGGAGATTGTGTTTTATGTGGCTGTCATCTCCTGTGCTCTCCCTGTCTCCTGTCTCCTCCTCATTCCCACGCCGGAGAACGGGAGCAGGGATAACAGCGGTAGCTGGAGACGCTGAATTCCCTGACAGCGTGGCATGACGGGAGAGGAACTGTATTGGCATGTTGATACCATGCCGAGTTCAATCTAAGTGCCAGGCTCTCCCTTCAATGCAGCTGCATAGAAAACAGACAGACTTTTGCATAGGCTAGCACGGGGAGTATAATTATCAAAAATCAAAAAAATATATGTAAATATACCCAGTAGGGTGTGTCAGGAGGCCTGAGCGTTATCTTAACTGATCAAACAAAAGGTCAAAATGCACAAACAATGAACATTTTGCACACATTTTTTTTTTACCCAGACTTTGTGTGGCATGCCATTTTAATATGCACTATCAGTGTAAAAGTACACGTTGGCACTAGGACAGTACCTTTTAAAAAAATATACCTTTGTACCTTATTTACTCCTAAATGCTTCATATTAATACCTTAAAGATATATATAAGTATCTAAAGTGTACATTCTGATACCTTAACAGCAAATATTAAGTGTCATGCCAATGACAGCTTATTTTTCTCTGAGTGTACAATCATTAACAAGAATACTTGTCATTATTGAGTGTATGCAACATTGTTTACTCAGTTTAGTACTAGTTTATATTTTTCTGCTGATCCAGTCAAAACAAGTTGAGTCAGACAGTAGCAACACGGATGTTGGTGAATTTTTGGACCCACAATATATTGTTGCCAACTTTAATCTAACAATTCATTTAATTTATTATTTAATTCATTCATTTGGTACAGTGCACATATTATGTACAGGTTATAACTCTATATTTATATTTATATATAAATATATGGAATATTATTGAATGATTGATTTACCATGACCCAAAACCTTAGAACATGATAAAAATGTTAACCTTATCAATATAAGTTATGTTTATTTAAATATTTAATATTTTAAATAATAATAACAATTGCAGTAGTATTAGTAGTAATATTGTTGCAATTGGTATTATTAGACTTCATTGAAATTAATAATTTCAAAATGAAACATTCCAACTAATATTTTTTTTTATTTTAAATAAAAAGTATCATCCTGTTTTAGTGCAGTTATATACACTTGGTTATTGACTGGTCTGTTTTCGGTTCCACAAAATAATGTTTCAAACAAGTATTGGCAATTGGAATTTTTCAGAACAGTCAGATCCAATCACAATGTCTAAAGTGATAACAAAACAGTTGATTTTGCTCACAAGATTATAAGGCTTAATGGCATGAAATGCCATCAGTCTACAGAGATTTCTCAGTATTTTTCTCTGTTGCAATCGGAATATCACAAAAAAAAAGCCAAAAAAAAACAGAAAAAGCCAAATCAAAGTAAAGCAAACACTACCAGATTACTATGGTATAAATATAGCACTACAACAATTAATAAGAGAGAGATTGACTAAGATTGTCACTTACCTGTGTTATAATGATTTGATCAGCTGTAGTTTGAAATTTACGCAGAATTTTTCTCCCCTTAGGACCCTATTCAGTCTCTGTCATCATTTTTTGGCAGAACATCAACCATCTTTGCTTTGCTCAGTATGACAGGCTGATGGCCACCAATGTCCTCTGAAATTATGAATATTAAAATAGGCACTATCCTTATAAATAAACTGCATAGTTGCAATATAAGCAACTACCTCAAAAAAAGCCTCAATAGTACATTATGCTGTCCAACAGCTGCAATTTTTATCAAACTGTAGTGAGTTGTTTAGTCCCTCTTCAGTCCTAGTGTGTTTATTTAATTTGTGTTAGTTTATTTAATTATTTAAATTTGTTTATTTGTACACTCTATTTAAACCCAGTGAGCACATACACATATAAATAAAACTTTTACTTTGGATGCGATTAACCGCAATTAAACTTTTGACAGCAAAAATAATCTAATTACATGGATTTCATTTTGGAGTCTGACTACATATATTGTTTTTTGTTTTTTTTTATACATTGTTCTCATGTTTGGTGGTTGTGGGGCGAAAGTAAAACTTTGAGAGTTATGAATAACTAAAAATGATACCCGTGATTGTTTTGTCTAAGACTGACCATTTAAAAGCTGTAAAAGTCATTTTCCTCTGTGCTGGGTCTGTGCAAGGCCCTTGTATTAGTTTTAAGTGAATCCCCTGTTGCTGGCTCTGAAGTGGAAAATGTACTGGGTCTTATTTAATAGGAAAATCAAGCAAACTGCTTATAAAATGGCCATTTATCATTCTCCGGGCCCTAATTGGTTTCCTGTGTCCATGTGGTGCGGTAAATTGAATGTGTCCTTTCTTTTGCAGCTCAAGCGTTGCAAATGTGGTAATCAGCTGCGTTCAGCTCCAGTTCATGCAGGCGGAGAAAATATTGGGCTAAACATGCACGCCACATTCCACTGGCAATTAATGTTCATTACGACTTCAAGGAAAAAAAAACAGCCAGGTTGCTTTGTGCTGAATTTGCGGCGTTCTTTAGAGAAAGTGATGCCAGGCTGTTTCACTATCAGGCTCGTGAACCAATAATAACCCTATAAGCAGTGACTTTGCAGAAAACCTAACGGCATATGTGATTATGATACGCCAACATTCACGCTTGGGATTTTTATTTTTGTCAAATTGTCAAATATTGACTAAAGCCTAATTACTTTTACAATCCTCTCTTGGACTTCCGTTCCGCAGGTTGTACAAGTTCCTCTGAGCACCATTTAACAGGTGGCACAAATCTCTTCGTGCAAAGCTGTAGTGTTTATGTAGTAAAGTTATAATGAGGTCTGCAAGGGGACCTAATAGGGTGGGCGAGATCACGAAGCGTCCCGTTGGATTTATTTGGCAACGTAGTGCACGTGCACAACACAAAACTTGTGCCACTATAAGAGAAGTAATTGGCGCTGATAAAGCATAAGGGGTTAAAATTGACCTACGTCCTGCAAATTCCCAGGAATGCGGTGGAGTTAGTGAAACCACATGAAAACATAACAAAACACACGTTCCACAAACTCATTAAGCAGCACCAGCAGAAGTCATTCATCATAGGCCCGTATGAGAAGGCTTCACACCCTTGGCGCAGACTCCGGAGGGAAGCAGACGGGGCTCGTAGGTTAATGAAGGAAAGAGGGAGCTCCACTGATGGCCATTCCAGACCAAACTGGTCCGGAGAAGGGTATGTGTCAGGACAGGACATACTGTACCTCTAGATTAGCTTCCACCATATGTTCGAGTCAGGCTTGCTCTGTCTGCTACACCAACGAGTTGTCATTTTACAGGAATGTCCATATGGACTGTGCTCCAATGGATTACAGGTGTTCGTGTGTGGAGTCAATGAGAACTTGTGCATTGAAGGCAATTGTAATGTTTGGAGCTGTCAAATTGGTGTATGTACTCGATGGATCTTTTCTTGAAAAGTGATCAAATTTCTTGACCTCAAAGTTAAATATAAAAAGAAAATGGCAAACATTATGGGTTGCTTTATTTATGCTATGTTTTACAATAATTCTAAAATGTATGTAATTTTTATTAAATACTATATTGGAAAAGCTGTAATAAGTTTATATTATACTTTTTTTTATGTTTGAGGCCCTATGAAATCAGTTTTGTTACTGCTACTACCCCTACTTTCAGAATAACATTTTACCATACAATAGTAATAATAAGCCTTTCCAGCTTATTTTGCAATGCAGAAGGTTGTGCAGAATGTGCAAACTGCTAATCTTACAAGTGAGACACAATTAAATATTAATAGCTGATAATTCTCTATTTTCATTGTGTATACTTAAAGGTGCAGTATGTACGTCTGACAACCAGTGGCTGAACTAGGTATTGCATTCCTGGATCAAAACAAACACAAGCGCAGGTTGCCAGATTGAAGACCAACAAGAGTAAGTCTGACTGGTCTGCCAATAGAGCCTAAAGGCTGATTTAAATTGTGTTCTAAATAAAAGCAACGGCATTTAATATTTAATATTTTCATATTAAAAGCAGTTTTTGTTCTAACCAACGCTTCAAATTGATGTATTAGAAATGGCTTTTTTTGCAGCTGAAAAACAGAAAACTGACAATGATCACCTCAGGTACACCTCATGTGCTTTATTCAGTGTTAAATGCTAACAATGTGAGTTTGAATGCCATTTTACATGATATTGCTCGTCATATACTGAAAGCACCAGCAGATAGTTCACCTGAGATCTTAAAAATAAAATAAACCATTTGAAATTGAACTTTAGAATTGTGACTACATTTAATAATGTTAAAGAGGGTTAATGTGTATTAATAAGATTATAAACCTTACCATTTCGTAGATGAGTGCACTATTCTGTGCTTCTAAACAGCTCATCTGGTGCAAACTGCCAAATCGCTTACCACTGCAAATCTCATCACGTAGCGTGTTGTTAGGACATGTGGTTACAATGTAACCTGCTCACCTAATGTTTACGTTCGTAATACTTATATTATTTGCTAATTACTAACCTCATGTGGAACTCTGAATCTGCATCTCATTTCACAGTCAGCTATTGTCCAGCAAAGGTCACATTTCGCTCACAGACGCATGCTTTGAGAGCCTTTCTTACTGAATTAATAAAATATGTCGTTTTCCAACAGGGCAACCCGGGGTGCTGAAATATAATTGGGCGGGTTAAAAGAACCAAAACTAAGACAGCATTCTTGCACGAAACGCACATTTTTAAAGAAGAATATCTGATTTCAGCATTGTTTTTCAGATAAAGAATGTTCACTTGGCATGATTCTTAAATATCTGCAAACACATTATGGTATTTTTATGCTTTAAAAGAGTGAAAAACTACATCTTTAATGTATTGTCAGCATTTGTTCTTCTGTAGTTTTTGGTATAGCAGAATAAAACCCAATTTGTAAAAAAAAGTGTTATCAAAAGTCTCTAAAACTTACCTGAATTATTTGAACTTGTAGAGTCATTAAAAGCAAATATTGTACCAGGTCCTATTGGGAGATCACTTTTAGTCACAACTGTACAACATTTATTCTTCTCCGTTTAGAAAGTCCCTATTTTCACTTAGTGTTTTTTGTTTTATTTTTCCTTAAAGAAAATCTGCCAATGGATGGGTTGTGGCTGGAAGGGCATCCGCTGCGTAAAACTGGATAACATATACTGGACAAGTTGGCGGTTCATTCCACTGTGGCGACCTCAGATTAATGAAGGGACAAAGACGAAAAGGAAATGAATGAATGAATATCATGGAATAAATTAACTGCTGTCACAAACGGCTCAGGCGTACTTGGTTGTGTTTGCGACATAACTAAGCAGGCTGTAAACACAGCATAAACAATGTTTGGAAATGGGAAAGAACAAACACAGTAAACGGCATGATGACGAACAGCTCATGGTTTGCTTGTTGCCCTGCTAGGTCACACAATTTTGTTTCTTTTTAGCCTTTTTTACCAGCCTTAATGCTAGTTTACAGCCAAAGGGTAATAACTTCAGAATAGGGCGTTCTTTCCATGCAAGTATGAATCTCAACTAGCCAGGGCCCAAGTCCATTGCAGCGTATACTGAATCCTAATGGTCGGCTAAGAAAGCCTGACAGCAATACTTGACATGGGCATTAAATCATTGCCCCAAGGAATCCTCCATCCTGCACCTCCTGACAGGAACACTGTCATCTCTGCCAGGGCATTTCCTATGCCTCTTGACAACACTGGATCTGAATTAGTCATTGCATTAGATGTAAATTGGTGCTGTTCAAGGATAATAATGAGCACCAAGATACATGTCGGTGTCACTGACATGACGCCATTTTGATACTGTCTCCCACCGGTTTATTATGTCTAATGGTATTCAGGCCGCGGCTGGCCGGAAAGTTTATTTTCAGTTTATGCACTTGTATTTTTGTGTTTGTTTGGACACTTCTCGGCACAAAGTGTCCATAGCGGAGCTCTTCTCAGAGGGTCAGTCTGGCAGTGTTTATCCAGCTGTCTGCATGATGGCTGACGGCTTCCCACTTGACATGGTTTGGCATTAAGGCTGACTAGCCAACAAGTCCGACTGCATGGGCAGCTCGGTGCCACAAACTGGCATCACTACCACTGCGAGGTGAGACCAGAGACTATAGCTTTTGGCACAGGATTGTTCACCACGCACATATGATTGCAGCCATAACATAGCTGGCTTATGTTGAAGCCTGACCTATCAATCGTGTGCAGACACGTATATAATAACAAGATATTTTATTAAAAGTCATAACCTGGCTGCTTTTTTTATTCTGCACCAAGCTGAATTAACAAGCGGGATAATATAGATGGCTGTGGGATATTAGTAATTAGGCTCAAATTATAACTAAGTGTGCTGTAATTAAAATCTGATAAATATTTGATGCTATTTCTTTTACGATAATTGCAGCCTCGTTAATATGTGAGCGATGCTGAATAATGCACCGTGAAAATCATTATTTCAAATTGTTTTGTTTTTTTTTTCTCTTTTTTCGTTGAGGGTTCCCCCCCACCCCCTCCTCCTGGAACGGCTGACAGACACACTTTTTCATTGAAAAGAATGAAGGGCATAAACCGATGGTTCGAGCGAGATGGACAACATGTGCTTTATATGGAGAGAGGGAGGTCTTCCTGCCAGACTCCTAATTGAGGCCATTTAGCAAACATACATTCAGGAGGCTGAATGCTGAAGTATGAGCCAGAGGCTCTGTTGAACCATTAGCATGTATTCCCAGTTGCTCAAGTTAGCGAAGAAAAAATAGAGGTCTACCACTGAAATAATGTCTGCCAATTACCGCTGTACATAGTAGATAAGGATGTGTTTTACAGCCTAAAACTGACAAAATCTGCCGCTATGAGAAAGCTCCTCAGCCCAGGGAGTGGAGAGCGTGATCAATATCGGTCAGCTTTGTCCTCTATCAGGCTCATTCGGTATTCAGCAAGGCGCTGCGCTCTGTTTTCTGCTTTTAAAGTGCACTGTAGTTCATAAACAGACTTTTATAACCAACGTTCTGCTTACGAGGTGTAAAATCCAGGGTGGCCTGGGAAAGCGCCGGGTGGAACTGAGGACGAGCGCTGATGAGTTCCTGGGAGCAGGCAGAGGGCAGAACATGACTTTTGTCAGATTCCCAAATGGAAAGGAAAAATGTGTCCAACGGTGAACAAAGGCGATTCGTCTCTACGGAGTTTGCCCCCACATGATTTCAGGTCTAAGTTGTCCTATCACATGTCTGAGTTAATTTCGTGCAACAGTGCAAGACTATGGCAGTTCTGTCAGATTTATGTGGAAGTTGTAGGTTTCAATTCTGGAGATTCGTTTCTGCAGGCTAGCACATGAGCACTTGAAAAGCTGTGAGATCTCCTCTTTCAAACATTATCATTCTCCTGTTGTATGGATTTTCCTTCCTGACGGCCAGCATTTGAAGAATTTATTTTTCCGGCTAATTATATGACAATATGATGGATTTTTTTTAGCCCTCAATGCAAACGCAGAATTGAGTAGATGGTACCGCTGGAGGTGCGCTCGCTCTGCCCTTTATGCGTGGTGAATGTGCTGAATGTGTTGCCTTGTGTTTTTTCTTTTTTTTTTGGATGTTGCTTACCTTTGAAAACTCATCCTCTTGTGTCTCCTGCTGTTTCACCGTGTTTTAAGTATCAGTCATACAGGTTAGGTAATGCACAATAGTGACTTGGATGGCAGTGCTTTTACCATTGGAAAACTTGTTGTACTCCAACTCAAGCACTCTGCTTAAGTGAAATTGACATGCCTTTCAATATGTGCTGAAAGTGTTTTATTAAAAAAGACGTCTTTTATTCTTTAGCCCTTGCATCACATTGCGTTGGCCACATGCTCTGATCATTGTTCTCCATAGGGGAGGCTGGGCAAATTCAGCAGACACTGCCTAATAAATAAATAAACAAACGAATAAATTGATTGATAAAGTATGTGTTCTAAAGTTTTTAGTAAACTTTTTTGGCGGAGAAGTTCACTCTTTTTATTTCCCTGAGGCGTTGATGATATTCAGCCTTTGTTTTAGCTTTTAAAATGGGGTCATCACATAGGACAGATAAATCATAAATACAGTATAAAACATGGCTGTCCAGATTCACCTGCTCTTATTAAAATTTGAGGATTAGTGACTGCCATTTGTCTTTGAACTTTAAACTCTGTGCCCTTTTGAAGCTAATAATCTGTGCTGTATGGTCATGTTTAAATGTGAATAAGGCAGTTTTTAATCTGTTAGATTCCCCAAAATAATATCATTCTCCCATGAGGGACCCCTGCAAATATTTAACAAATGTATCCAAATTGCTTGTAGGAAGACCCAATTTATGCTGCAAGAATTTTTTCATTTTATTCATTCAAGTTGTTTTTACTTTTTTCTGCTCATTGAAGTACTATTTATTTATTTTTTTTCTTGCAAATTTATTTTCTCACTGTAAATTTTTTTTAATTAATTTGATTTATTTGTTTTAATAAAATATTAGATTATTTCAGTTTCGTTTGATATTAATTTTATATTTTATATTATTATTATTATTATTATTATTATATTTCTTTGTTTCATTTATAATAATGTTTGCTTATTCTTTTTATTTTGTATCTTTTTCTGTATTTATTTAGTTAACTTAAAACATTTTTAGTGCTTTTTCTTTGAATAGTTCCACACAACCTTTTGCACTCCCATGTGGCCCTCTATAAAAAAATACAGCTGAAATCACGATTATTAAACCCCCTTTGAATTTTTTTTTTCTTTTTTAAACATTTCCAAAATGATGTTTAACAAAGCAAGGAAATTTTTACAGTATGTCTGATATTTTTTTCCTTCTGGAAAAATGTGTTTATTTGTTTTATTTTGGCTATAATAAAATCAGTTTTTAAGTTTTTTAAAAACCATTTTAAGGTCAATAATATTAGCCTATTTAAACTAAACTAAACTAAGTTAAACTAAACCCTCCAGGACAGAGTTTGGACACCTCTGCTTTAAGCTTTATAGAAGTGTCTTGAAAAATATCATAAATATAATATATAAATAAAATAATAAGTTATTAGAAATGAGTTATTGAAACTATTATGCTTACAAAGGTGTTGAAAAAAATCTTGTCTCCGTTAAACAGAAATTGGGGAAAAAAGTAAACGGGGGGGGGGGATTATAATTCAGGAGGGTAATAATTCTGACTTCAAGTATATATATATATATATATATATATATATATATATATATATATATATATATATATATATATATATATATATATATATAATAATAATATTATTATTAAGTAAATTAATAACTTTAACCTAGTTAAGCCTTCAAATGTGACTTTAAGCTGTATAGAAGTATATATATAAAGGATTGAACACATGAAGAAAAGAAGGTGTAAAAAGGCAGTGAAAGCCCATATATATAGGCTTTCATATCATTTCATACTTACACATAACTATTAAACTACTACTAAATTAGTATTGTTTGAATATAAGATAAAAAAAAATTTATATCTTTTACTTTATTTATATTATTTATTAGCTTTTTTTCCACAAAATATTTTGCACTCCCATGTGGCCATGTGGGAGTTTGAAAAAAAAAAAAAAAAAAAATATATATATATATATATATATATATATATATATATATATATATATATATATATATATTTTTTTTTTTTTTTTTTTTTGGCTATAATAAAACTAATTTTTAATTTTTTTAAAAACCATTTTAAGGTCAATGATATTAGCCTATTTAAACTAAACTAAACTAAGTTAAACTAAACCCTCCAGGATGGAGTTTGGACACCTCTGCTTTAAGCTTTATAGAAGTGTCTTGATATATATATATATATGTGTGTGTGTGTGTGTGTGTGTGTGTGTGTGTGTGTGTGTGTGTGTGTGTGTGTGTGTGTGTGTGTGTGTGTGTGTGTGTGTGTGTGTGTATACAGTATAATTGACATACATACAAGATTTCTAAGTAATATATTAGTTTGCATAATTATTACCAACAGTGGATAATAGGAACATATTTTAAACTTATTACTGTTTTTCCAAGTTAAGCTGAAAGTTGCTTTCTAGATAATGTTGCTTTCTGATTTAAATCTTTGTATTTTTATGTGTTTTTTATTGTTGTTTTTTTTGTTTTGTTTTGTTTTTTGTCGCTAACACTTTTTATATGTCTGACATTTAAAGTTTACATTTTAGTTATGTTTTCCAAAATATGAATATGCTTTAGTTACTATATGTTTTCAGCTTGTGTTAGAGTATACCCCAGTTCACAATGACAGCAATAAAATTGCTGGAGGTCACCAGTCCATTGTAATGTCAGCCGTAGGCGGCAGATCCATCTCTGCACACTGTATAACATTTGCTGCGTCACATTTGCATAAAGTTGATCTTTGCTCATGCCACGTTTGTCACCAGAAATGGCCAGTTCTCAGTGGAAGATTTAATGATTGGTGCAGTACAGTAAACTGCTCTGTCCTATTGATATGATTTTACAGTACCATTTATAAATATCGGCACCTTTGGTTAATAATTTTTAGCGTTTATTGTCTTTAGTGTTTACCTTTTGATCTTTTAATCAAAATATTACCAAAAACCTCTGCTTTCATTAAGAATAAACAGACAGAGCATGCTTTTTATAAAAGATCAAATAAATTTGTCAAATGTATGTATGCCAAAAGGATTGTCTCCACCATGAACAAATATGTATGAGCAAAGAATTTTGAAGTATGTTCAGAATGAGAGCAAAGAATAGAGCTGTGATTCGAGACAAAACATTGTTGAACTGTACTATTGAATGTTGAGCTGTAATGTTGAGAAAATAGCAAAAATGGGTTTCAGAAATCACTGTGGCAAAATGGCTTGACAGCGCCACCTATACACATACAACTAAGGACTTCTAGAGCTGTTTCATGTGCGCATGCAAAAATTGACAGACAGATTGACAGATTGTTTCAATACCGGCAAAAAAGACTCTTGGAGCATTATATGAAATTTAACTGGAAATTTTTACCATTTCCAGAACTTGAAAATGCTAAGTTCCACCAGCAGGGCAATGATTAAGAAATTTACATTAGTTGGAAGAATTATAAATCAGTCTGGAAGAGGATTTGTGTGAATCTTGTCTTAATCACTGTTTGGAGGGTGGGTCCAGGGGCCCAAAAATCTCCAAGAATCACAGCTGGAGATTTGCAGAAGTTTGGTCAGAAAGTCTCCAAAACAACAGTTCGACTTTAACAATACCAACACAAACAGCTTGAAGCCCATATTCTCTTTCAAAAATAAGAAACCTAAACATTTTCTGGTTTTATATTAATTGATTAATAAGAACATAACTTTCTTATATCATATTTACTGAGAGTGGTAATATTAGTGGAGGATATTTTATATGTAAATATTCATTCTTGATTATATTTAGTTTTGGAACAAGCAAATATTTTGTAAAACTTTACTTGAAGGGGTGTTCATAATACGGTCATGAAACGTTTACAATTATGACATGACACATCATGAATGTGAATGAGATTTTATTCATGCGTGAGACAACTGTTAAGTGTCATTTGCTCAGTTATGTCATTTTAAATGCAAAGATGACATTGTTTGTTATGAGAACTTTACATAAATGCACCCCATCTAGTCTTCATCTTTGTCACGGCAACTTGATATTATCAAGACAACAAAACTTGTCATAAATCTGTCATAAACATGATTGTCATGAGGTATTATAAAGGTGTCATGAATATTTTTCTAATCACCTTTTTCAGTGGAATAAACTATATTTGACATTGGGATGTATCCTTAAAAATGTCATTACTCTGTCAAATCATTAAGAGCATCATTATTATTTCATTACATTTTTATGACAAATTCAGCCTAAACCAATGTAGTCGAGGTCAAAAAATATTAATGATGCTGTTATAAAATTCATGACATCTACGATATAATGGCTTCATGACAATCATGTTTATGACCGATTTATGACAAGTTTTGTTGTCTTGATAATTTCAAGTTGTCATGAAGAAAACAGGTTGTGATGAATTTGTTTATGTCAAGCTGTCATAACAATGTCATCTTTAAATTTAAAATGTCATAACTGAAGGAATGACACTTCATGACAATTATGAGCATACATAAAATCTCATTCACGTTCATGACTTGTCGTGTCATGATTATAAAGCTTTGATGACAGTGTTTTATGAACATCTATTAATAAGTCAACAATTTTCAATCATTCATTTTCCTTCGGCCTAGTGCCTTTCTTATTCAGGGGGTTGCCACAGCCGAATGAACCGCCAACTTATCCAGCATATATTTTAGACAGCAGATACCCTTTAAGCTGCAACCAATCACTGGGAAACAATGATGTTTATGAAAAAATAATAATTCAGTAATAATTTAAATGAAAAATAACTATATATTTTCTTTAATTATGTTTTATTACCTTTTTTCATGTAAGTTAGAAGTCTCTGTACCATCTGTATGGTCCTTCGTTTTAAGGTTTGGAAGTGCAGGTGTGCTGGGCAGTGCTGGAGTCTGGTTGAGGAGGCAGTGAGGAGAGGGTGGGGCTCTTTCTCTCTCGCTCTCTCTCTCTCTCTCTCTCACTCTCTCTCTCAGAGATGCTGATACAGGAAGAATCTGACACGTGTCTCCGTCACGCATTTTAATGAGTGTACTGCTTCTGTGAAGCTATTAAACGAAATGAACCATTTGAAAGTGAATTTTAGATTTCCGGTCAAAGCGCTCTCCTCCAAGAACGGATGAGGGGATCGGCGATTGTCGAGTGCCCCTCTCCTACCCCCCAGTATCCACACTAGAACCTCTCGCACACAGCATGGATGATCAAAAGAGGCCAACGGCGGACGACCATTATGCCAATGACACTTTGAGTAAGAGTCTGGAGAACAAAATGACATGACAGCCATTAGGGTTTGAAAGTGGGACTTTAAAGAGAGGCTGAAGGATGAATGTCAGGAGGGAATCAAAGGGAGAAAGTTAAATCTTCATAACGTTCGCCGCTCTTCTCGAAAAAAATAAGTTCTTTGCAAACTAGCTCCCATTCAAGTCCCAAAACACGAAGACGAGTGTGTCCATGTAGAATAAAGCAGATGAGGAACTTGAGTCTGGAGGTTCAGACATGAAAGCTAATAGGGCAACGAAACTCCATTGTGCAGGTGGTTGATCATTAGTGGACAGGTTTTTTTGTCAGCGAGACGAGATGCACAACGATCGTTTCAGGAGCGCAAATGATGTGCTGACTCCCAGACGTAACGTCCAGAAGTTCCGCTGAAAAAAAGAAAACAATGCCAAACAAAATGAACACCAATTGCACTCTTCAAAAAACAAAGCTTCTGTATTGGTATTGATGGTTCCACAAAGAAGATTTAACATCTTTATAACCTTTCATTCCACAAATGGATGCTTGCGCTCTTAAAAATACAGTTTGATACTTTTTTTGCAGCGACTGTATTTAAGGAATACATTCCTAAAAATGAAATATGACATATTGGTATCAGTGGTTCCATCAAGATCTTTCAAAAACCAAGCAACCTGTTCTTTGTAGTGGAAAATGTTCTTCAGATTTTCTTCATATAAAAAACAAGTGGTTCTGTCAAAGGGATGTTTTTGCAGTAATGCCACAAATAAACATTTTACAGGGTGTCAGCTGGGTTTTAAAAAGTATTAAAAGTTGATCAATAAATTATGGGAAAATTAGAGCCCTTAAAATGTATTAAAAAGTCTTAATCATGTTTTTACGAGGTCTTAAATTTTGTTCAAGCGTTGTCCAAAGTGTTCGACTCCAAAAAAAGCATAAATATATTTATTTTTCTTGTTCCACACAATTGATTTGGGCCGGCATGTTGTTGATGTCACGTAATTTGAGACAAACGCGGGAAGGTGATGTGACGCTCTCCACATGTAGCAAAACCATAGAGCAAAACAGGCGGCAAAATGGGATAATGTACGTTTGCGTACTCCTGTTTGGAGAAAGATGAGTTTAAACAGTGACTGAAGCTAAAAACAACATGCTTCCTCCGAACTTATCTGAGTTCTGTTGCACAGTTGTGCTCTATTGATTTATTTAACTACAACTGTATATTACCAACTGTTAAGGTTAAAGGTTTGATACTGATTAGAACTTGAAGTGGCGACGAGGTCTTAAAATATTCTGAGAAAGTCTTTAAAAGGTAGTGAAAAGGTAGTGAAATTATCTTTAGGATTCCTACATATACGTTTTGGTTTGCCACTGAACACTTCTTAAATTTTCTTAGCATTGAAATTTTTATAATCTAAAGGACCTTTTTTCTCTATGAAGAAGCTTTTGTAGAATGAAAACATGGTTCTTCACGGAACCATCAATGCCAATAAAGAACCTTTAGTTTTAAGAGTGAGCTCACTGAAAGGTTCATTAAGGGACCCAAAATGGTTTTGCTATGGCATCACTCCAAAAACTCTTTCTTGAAACCTTAATTTTTAATAGTGTGGATAGAACAATGAATTCCGAAATGCGTCCCTGGGCCCTTTTTCTACTTCTAAGCCTCCTTTTTAACCTAATTGCCAAGAAAATCACAGGCCTCTGTGTTCGGTTTGTGCAGTTTCTAATTCCCCTCCTCAGTCAAATGCCACATTATGCCAGCAAACGTGGCTGATCAGCTGGATTTTTCTGGCACTGTCCATGTGGCTCATCTCTCCCTGCCAGTGCAAGGAAAAATGCATCTAATGTGTCTCCATGTCACATAATCAAGGATTTTAGAGTGTAAATCTTTGATCTGGGAGAACATTTTCTGATAGGATCAACCCCCACCACCCACCACCCCCCTCTTGGCTGAAGTCTTCTGATCTCCCTCCAATTACTGGTGTCAAATGAGTCTGTTTACAGGCTGATTGGATGAGTGCTGTACTGACAGTGCACCTCCCTCTCTCTGGAAAGCCTCTTTCCGTCCTCGGCCACCATCGCACCAATGGCGAGGACCCCGGCACACAGCTGGAGCTGTTTGGAGCCGCTTCAGAGCCAGTTGTAAGGCGGCCAAGTCGGGGGTCTCAGGGGCCTTCCATCTGGTGTGACAGGGCAGGCTCTGGGGCTTGGCTGACAGAGTGCGAGAGAACCCACAAACCTTGCAGAGCCTCACAAATCTTTTATTTATTGGCCTGCTCAGCTCACAT
Organism: Danio rerio; assembly: GCF_052040795.2. NCBI lineage: Eukaryota > Metazoa > Chordata > Actinopteri > Cypriniformes > Danionidae > Danio > Danio rerio. Next base: position 36,415,455 of record NC_141029.1, on the reverse strand, counting down.
TTGCAGTAGTTAGTTAATATGCAGACTGGGCTCCAGGACTTCAAATGGCGCTGTGGAGTGAAGCTGGCTGGAGTTTAGGGGAGGGAAGGTGGGGGCTCCTCAGCCAGCCGTCCCGCTGAGAACTAAAGGGGGGAGGAGGTCACTGTCCAGCTGCAGGGGAGATCTGTGGCTCTCGTATTCAGCCATATTCATCACTATCACCGTCATCATCGGCATCATCATAATGAGGATCCCAGCATGTGAACGAGATCTTAAGAAGCATATGACTTGCATCATCGCTGATTTTTATGCTGTTTGCTGTGCCCTTAAGGGCTGCTCCTGGAGAATTTGTTTTTACATGCAACAAACGAGCCGCACAATTAAGGTTTCTTAATTATTCTAGACCCACATTAAGGTAACACATGCTTTAAAGAGATGAGAATTTTGGCGCTATTTACTCCAAACCTGTTTGGTTGAGGAATAAGATTATATTCTAAAGGATGTTCATGTTGTTGTCCATATAATGAAGGTTGTTGGTGTCCTAATATCAACATAGGCTCATTCTGAAAACAAAGCCCTATATACGTTTCTGAAGATCGCGAATTATTTAGCCTGAAGTACGTATGGCTGCATATGGCTTTTAAAACGAATGCTACGGGGCAGTATGACGCCGTTCCTTTTCGCTCTTACCAGCTGACCGCTTACCTCCGTGTGGACGGCTTTCCCGCTGTTACCAGTTTGTATAGTTAGCTTGCTATGTATGTCGGTGGACTTGAGATGCAGAGAGGAGTTGACCATGACAACGGGTTTGGAATCTGCTGAGGAATGGTTCCAGAAAGCGGGTAAGAAAAAAACAGAAGCAAAAAAATTAATAAACAAGTAAATTTCAGGGAGAAAGGAGGTAACATCTGAAAGTGTTAAAAATTAGGCTAGGACATTTCTTTTTCTGGATTGCTTTTTAAAATTGTCAGTTGGGTTTAGGAAAGAAGGGTGGGCAGATCAATCAGTGCTTTTGACAATGCTATTGGTTGGGTTTAGGGTAGGAGGAGGGTGGGTCAGTCAGTCAGTCAGAGAGTCGACGGTCAGTTAACAGCAACCTCTGGTGCATTTATATGAGAACAGTAGGCACGAATGGCACTTGAGAGAGAAATTTCAAGAAGAGAGAGAGAGAAGAAGAGAAGAAAAGCAAACACAACGACCTCTGGTGGATTCACACAAAAAAAAACTGCACAAAAACGTAGCTCCTGGTGCGCATTTGGCAGTCTCCAGAAATGTATATAGAGGTACGTTTTCAGATTGAGCCTGGGCTGCCTAACATGGTGGCCACGGGATCTTAAAAAGTAAAAAAAAATTTGTTAAATTTCAAAAACTAAAAGGCCTTAAAAAGTCCTAAATTCACTAAAATATAACTTGTATAGGTCTTTATTCGTTTTAAACTGGTCTTAAATTTTCAATGTCCATGTAAAGCTACCCGATCATGCCAACACCTGTATACAGTATTGAGTCACCAACAATACATCTCATTAAATATAAATCTCAAAAAATAATACATACTTAATAAAACTTTTGACAAAACTCTATTCACAACTCTATTTAACAATATGGTTCCTCACAATAATATTTGTGCGTTCTCCATATATTTATAGAATGTGGTGAGGACACTGACCTGGACAGAATGTAGTACATTTAGTTTATTGTAGTTTTTAAAGCTTCTCAAAGAAAAGTTATATTGGGAAAAAGTGTATGTATGGTGTATGTTTGCTTGTTTTGACACATTATTTAAGTATCATTCAAGTAAATAGAATTGTGTTTAATGAGACAAGTAAAAATCTACACGGGGTAGCCCTGTATAAGGCAATTTTCATTCATGATGGTCTTAAAAAGGTCTTAAAAGACTTAAATTTGACTTTTAATAGACTCCATTGTTTTTCCAATTTGTATCAATCAAGATAAGCTAAAGTGCTTCTATCTACAATAAAAAATAAATACATAAAACACTTCTATAACAGATATATTTATGTAAAAATGAGACAGGGTTATTCTTACCTTGATATAAATACATAAACATACATGATCATGCTAAATTTTGCAATAATATCCAATTCCTTGCAAAAACCTTTTACTCAAAAATGTGTAAATAATAATGGTTTGAATGATAATCAAGAAAAAAAACATAAAAGTGTACAAAATAAATTATTTGGTATTTTACTTTATTTTAATGTCCTTGCTCTGTTAAACATCATTTGGGAAATATTAAAAAAAAAAAAAAAAAAAACATTTTCAAAGGGGGGCTAATAATTCTGACTTCAACTGAATGTGATACAAATGTCAAAATGTATTATTTTACAAATCATACACTATTGCAAAAGAGTTTTAGGGGTCATAACTAGGGCCAGACAGAATCTGAGGACAATTTGTGTATATTTATGCTGAGAATTTTGTAAAAAAAAAAAAAAAAAAAAAAAATATATATATATATATATATATATATATATATATATATATATATATATATATATATATATATATATATATATATATATATATATATATATATATATATATATATATAAATTTATGCGGAATGATTTTGGAAGTGCAAAAACTAAAAACGTAATATTTAAAATAAAAATAATACCTTTTTAACTTGTATTTAAAGTTTACAATGAAAATCCAATTAGATCCATTTAATTGGTTAACAAAGCAAGTCTCTTATATAATATATCTACTAAAAAACAGAACATATCACTTTACAAACTGTATTGTAAATAAATCATATGAACATTTGGTCACACCTTATTTTGATGATCCGTTTGTTGAATTTACGTTACATTGCATCTACATGTCAACTAATTCTCATTAGATTAGAAGTAGACTGTTAGGTTGGGGTTAGGGTTAGTGTAAGTTGACATGTACTTGCAAAGTTTCTAAAAGTCAGTTAAATTTCTGTTCAGCAGCGGTATCACTAATACTCAAATGAACCATCAAAATAAATTGTTACCGAACATTTTATTATTATTATTATTATTATTATTATGGTATCACAAAATATTAGTGAAATTAATTTAAAAACGGAATAAATATATTAACACAAGTGAATACATAGACTCGATGGGCTACAAATCTGTGGATTTCTGTCTGCGCAGATTCTGTGTGGGCCTAGTCATAACATAGTCTTTATTCTTAAATCTTTGTTTATCAATAATCTGTCCATTTCATAATTTGTAGCAAAAGGATGAAAGTTGTTTTGCTGCCTCTGGTATTTATTTTATCTGGAAATGTCAAAAAAGTCATATATTTCATCAGTGAAATGTATGTGTAGGTAAGTTTTGGCAGTTTTACAGAAATATGCCTTGAGTCATCTCTAGCCAGTGAGCCTGGATTGGACCTATTCCTTTAAAAGTGGTAGGGAAGCATGTGCAGCCCTCATTTGCATAGTCACTGTCAAGCATTAGCATGAATTCAGGGATATTCCGTACTGCCACCTAATGTTTTGATATGTGAGTGCATTTGGGCTGATGCTAACTTTTAAGTAATCAGTGCTGGGAAAATATGCGTAAGAAGTCTAGATTAGCAGGGAAATGAAAGCAATGCTAATAATAGTTATTTTCCTCCACTTAGCAAGAAAAAAAACCCTGACTCGAGTCAAAATATTAACATTTTATTCTCTCACTTACTAGAAAGTCGTCTAAAGAAAAACACTCTGTCCCAGGGAGACAGTTTCATGCTAAAGGAAGGTCAACACAGAGCTCCGCGTGACATTTTCTTCAAATTTATGGAGTAACAGCGTGTCACACTGCATTGTCATGCGATGACACCAATTTGACGTGATGGCTCTTTACGGCTGTCCCTTTCCTGTCATATACTGCATGCACAGCAGATACAAGAGTTCAACAAGCGCTCCAAAGGGGGCTGTCTCATCGCTCACATCGCCACACACACACAATGCCTTCACCATCCCCATATATCTTGGAGAAAACAGACCTGACAACAAATTTATAGCATGTAAAATCTCCAGCAAGCACACAAAAGCATGTTTCATACCATACGAGTGTGCTACAAAGGCATCGCCATTAAGACAAATCAGTCGCCAGGCCACTGGGAATTTAGAAAGAGGTGAAACAGTGCAGCCTTTCTGTGGCGTTCATGGGAACACAGATGCCAGTATAGAGCGTCTGTGCTCAGAGCAGCCAATCTCAGCAATTATTAACTAGGTGGCATCGAGAGCGCTGCTTAGCCTGTTCAACAGCTCCCTGAGCTCTTTAAGGAGCTCAAGACATATTTTCCAGCAGGCCCTCTGGAGCATCGCTCTTCACACACACGCTCTCTCTCTCTCTCTCGCCTTGTCACTCGTCCCTCTCCTCCTTATTTCTCCGGTTGTGTCCTCTTGGATCCAATTTGCAACTTAGCATCACCCCTGTTTGCTGGTTTTCTTCTGGTCTTATCTTATCTTGTTACACACTCTTCAGGCTTTGTGGTTAAATTATGTATTAAGGTCAATGTCAAAACATGGAAGATATGTAATCTACGGGGAGTTTCCTTTTATTCATTATTACAGTGAAGGCTGAGCACAACTGTCAGAGAGCCGAGGATGTGCGCAGCATGGAAGCTTGCTGCACAGCGGGGCTCTTCATAGCCCCCTCTCCCGCCTCTCTCCCAGGACAGACCCCTTGATAGATTTACCCAGCTAACCCATCTCACTTAAAAAGTTCTCTCTTCTCTGCTCCAATCTGAAAGCTGTCAAGCGCACCTATATAGCCGTGTCATTTATCTAAAGGAAGACGCGCGCACTTGAGAAGATGTTCACTCGCGTTTGGGGATCTTCTAACGGGGAGGCGCATTCTTTTTGGGAGGGTCTTGAGGAATGTGACACCCTCATACGTATATGTCTCCGTTTACGTTGCGTTTTGTCTGAAGGTGTCTATCCGCTTGTGCGAATGTGACCCCCTAGTGTGCTCATGGACTGATCTCTACGGCATGCTTAGTGGAGGAAGAAGGGGAAAAAAACTGAATGCTTGATAAATTTGAGCCAACTCTCTCTGGGGCAAGCATAATTATTTTCTGATTAGATTAATTCAGTTATACTTTGGTCCTTTCCAGAGCCACCGGCGTGCCTGGAAGAAGCGCACTCAGTCATGCTAACAATTACACAATTAGCTGCGCAGCGCAAACCATGCAGGCGGATTCAGCTCCGGCTAACAATCCGCCCTCTTACATTCATTGCATAGACCATAACAATTATCATTTGTGGGGTTTTTATGGGTCTCTGATGCTGATGGGGGTTGGAATAATGCGAGTTCGCCCTCATGTTTAACCCACCCACTCTTCTCTCATTATTTCTGCTCCATTGTGAATACCATAAACGTCTCGATAACCGCAATGATAAACAGTCGAGACCGAGAAACAATCCTTCCCATTATGGGGAGTGTAATTGAGAATATCCCTTTCTCAGATGCTCTTCGGGGACACATTGTCCAAACTGTCAACATCAGCAATATTTTTTCATCTATATTCACTTGTGAATGCGATTACTTACAGAAGGATCCTTACTAGGGGCTCATTATGGCTGTAATATAAAATCAAGCTGTTTATTTTATATTGTACAGACACTTTCAAACACAATTATGTCAATGTAGAATCTAATACAAGCCATGAATTACTTATTTCCATGCACGCTTAAAAATAAAGGCCTCAAAAGGGAGTTTTTGTGGTTCCTTATGTGTTGTAATTTCATTCATCTAGATTAGAATGGATTATATATCCCACAGTTTCGTATTTTCTGGGGTATAATATCTTGATGTTGTTTTCTAAAGATCTGTTCAGTATTGTACTACATCTGAGGGGTCTTTTATTGTTTAAAGTAACAAAAACAAAGTTGTCTTTCAAATAACTTTATTAAAAGCTTCATGGTGTGTTTATAATATGATAATTTACGGGTAGGCCTGTCACAATAATCAATGTATCGAATTATCACATAATACATGGACATGACCTCAATCATTTTTGGTGATGCAATATATAGCGCTCGTACATAAACACCAAATCTAGCAGCATTTTAGCTGATTGTGCAACCTCTCTATCTCTATTGGAGGTGTCAGTGTCAGTATGGTTTAAAAAACACTATAGTATTTACTATAAATTACTATAGAATAGTTTCATGTGTGTGTCTAACAACTGACAATAGATCTGGTTGCAGATGTAACAGATATCTCTGTTACTTTTTACCTTGCACTTTTTTGTTAACATTTATTATTATTTCTTTGTTTAGGATGTACGTTTTCTCATTTTGATTCCAACACCTAATTATTAAATTGTTAAAATGACTATAATTAAATGAAATATCTTAATAATAAAATGTTATGTGTTCTATGAAAGTGTACTTGTATTATGATGCTATTATATTGTCATTCTGGCATTATATAATGGCATAACATCTTATTAAAATTACAATGATATAATTTATCACAATATATTTTGGTGCACTATATCATACAAAAATGTAGATATCGTGACAGGCCTACTTATGGGATTGGATAATTGTTTATTGGCTTGCATGCTGCCAGTTTATTAGTACTCATTAATGCCTTATCCTGCATGACTTTATTGTGCATCCATTATTACATTACTAACTATCAATAAGAAGTACATTAGGACTTTACTGAGGCAAAAGTCATAATTTAGGCCTGTAATATAAAATCAAGCTGTTTATTTTGTATTGTACAGACACTTTCAAACACAATTACGGCAATGTAGAATCTAATATCAGCTATGAATTACTTATTTCCATACGTGCTTAAAAATAAAGGCTTTAAAAGGGAGTTTTTGTGGTTCCTTTTGTATTGTAATTTCATAAATCTAGATTAGAATGGATTATATATCCCACAGTTTCATATCTTGATTTCCTATGAGTAAAATATCTTGACTTTGTTTTCTAAAGATCTGCTTGGTATTGTACTACGTCTGACCGGTCTTTTATTGTTTAAAGTGACAAAAACAAAGTTGTCTTTCAACTTCTTTAAAAGCTTCATGTTCTGCGTCTAATATGGTAACTTATGGGGAGTAATCCTTTTCAATTATTATTTTTTGCCTTGCATGTTGGCTGTTAATTAGTACTTATTAATGTCTCATTTTGCATTCATTACTATGTTACTAAATATCTACAAGTAGGCAAAAGTCATAGATTATAGTGAACATGTCTTCACCATTCTATACCCTTAACATTTAAAAGAGGTCTTTGTCTTCTTTAAGTAAGATATCACAAGGCGATTCAAAGAAATTCCCCTTAAAGTAAAATCAAATTGTTTGGAAAGGTAAAAAGCAACAGTATATCCAAAATGCAAATGTGTTTTAATAATAAAAAATAATTACAAATAGCTTTTTTGTTCTTATCCAAGGGCACATGCATGTAAATATACAATATAAAAGTTCTGCATGCATTGATGCATTTTCAGTGCATTATAAAGCATTAATAATACATGTTTACTATATCATTATTTATCAGATGATAAAACATATTATATTTTTGTTTATATTGGATTATGCTCTTTTAATACTCTTTTAAAGTGTTATACTGTACATAACTGTTTTATAGAAAGTGTTGACAAATATTTCAGTAAATAGCATTTATTCAATTCAATTCATGTTTATTTCTAATGTAGATTGTCATAGCACCTTAAAATAGAAGATTACAGTAAAAGATTAAGTTCCAAACCATGCAAGCCATGTGGAGACAGCGACAAGAAACAAACTTTACCAACTGGCAAAAGTGAAGGAAAAAACCTAGAGAGAAACCAGGTTCAGTTGGGCACGATCATTTCTCCTATGACCAAACTATTTATTCTTACTGTGTATCATTCAAATGGCATTTTTTCCACTATAGACCATTTCAGTGTGGTCATGTCATTGGCCAATGAACATTTCCTGCTTGTTATTAAATAACTGTAACGAGGCAATTCAATCGTAATTTAATATTAAAAGAGATGTCATAACATTGTTCATCAACGTGTTGCTCTTTTTGGATTCTCGTAAGCTATAGAAATGAAAAATGTAAAACCAGGAAATACGTTGGGACCAATAATTTTGTTTACATCCCTCAAAGTGCACTATAATAGGCATTTGTGCAATTGAAAGGTTTTGTGAATGTTAAAGATTCTTTGTGGTATCATTGTTTTCCTTTAAGAACCTTTAACAGCGTCCTTTGTTGTTCCTGAAGGTTTGCCCAAACCGGAGGGTGAGCAAATGATGACAGAACTGTTGATTTTTGGGTGAACCGTCTTTTTAAAGTGTAACGTATTATAGTGTGTCTGACCGCCACCCTACGAGACTCATTTGACGACACCACACAAACGTGTTAGATGTTTATGTATTTGTTGACTTGAACACCAGCCATGATGCAATTATAATGATGCAATATTTACAGTCGCTAAAATGTGCTCGATCCACCACCCAAAAGCCAAGCTTGTTCTTGCTCAACACGACGACGCAATCCAGCAGCTCTCAAATGACACAAATTTGTTTCTAAATACCAAGTTTCTGACACGGAGGCCTGAGAGATTATTTGTATTATTATTATTTGTCTTTGCAAATGGTGGAACCTCAAATCTCCTGCCTCTGTGGAGCATTAGCATCTCTTTGTTTTGCTGTGTAGTTTGATGATAAACTCTCTGTAGTCAAGCCAAGCTCACAACCCGGTTTTGTTTTGGGTTTTTTTGTTTTCCACAAACTGGACATCAGCATTTGAAATCAACGCTAGATGAAAAAGTACAAACCTTCTCATCTGGCCAAACAAACGCGTAATTAATGAACGTAGCCCCACACTAAGACGTAAGATAGAAGCCATGTTTTCTTTTCATCCTGGCTTTTTCTCCTCTCGTCCTAGAGGAGCGCTAGCACCGTTGCGTTCTTAACCTCGCATGTAGAGCTTGGAAAATAACTTGTGACTTGTAAGCCTAATTAAGGAATCCTCCCTGACCCGCACACCCAGGCCTCGTCAGAAATCTAACACCAGAGCTGATTCAACATGAGCTACACACCGGGCAGGACCCAGCACTAATGAATACTAATGAATAATAATTACAGGCTCTTTGGCACCCAGACGCACTGCAGGGACAAATGCTAATACGCTTTAAATGTACACCGCTAGGAATGACTAGCGGGTTCAACATGCGGCAGATTAGCCGAAGGGCCGATGCAAACTCAAGGTGAAGGATGAAACATCTCTGGCGGACGAAATTATGAGCATATTGGTTTGTTTTTCGGTGACGCGGGCGAAGCCATTGATCTAGAGAATTCGGGCCACATGAGAGCAGACGAATCTCGGGATGTGGCGCTCCTAGCGTCTCTGTTTGTGACACCTTTTAATTGGCAGCATTAGAGCTCATCAGCGAGCAGACTGTTGTTTGTGAGATCGCTCTCTCCTAGCGCTTTTGTACTCGTTCTCGCATGGCAGGGAAATTAAACTTTGTGGTGTTTTATTTTTTCTCTTTTTTTTCTCCCCACTGTTTATTCTTTTGATCTGTGTGTACATTATTCGCCGCTCTTTGAATTTAAATTTCACTGTCATGTTTCTCTTTTCATCACACTGATGGTTGCAGCTCTAATAATATTCAGCTTTTAAGTCACTGTAGAATGTTAATTAGATTCTCTCTTTTTTTAATTAATACGTCCCTGCAGGTTTCCTTATCAAATCATTTTTACCAACGTAAAATCACGCACTTTGTGTCAGCGAGTTACTGTAAAATCTTCCAAATGAAATTGCATATAAGCAGTTCCATGCAAATGTCAACCTTGCTATTGAAAAAATTATGTTTTTGCCAAAATCGTTAAACCGTTTCTGCGTTTTGTTGTGCAAGCAAGTATTTTACAGTGCTTTAAAAATACTCAATGTCATTGTTTAATTTTTTAAACAATTATATTTGAGTTACCAAAATCACACAAGTGGCATTTTCACATCTGTCACATCCATGATGAAGCTTTTTCCTCATATTCAGCTTTTAAGTCACATTAGAATGTTAATTAGATTCTCTCTTTTTTTAATTAATACGTCCCTGCAGGTTTCCTTATCAAATCATTTTTACCAATGTAAAATCACGCACTTTGTGTCAGCGAGTTACTGTAAAATCTTCCAAATGAAATTGCAAATTGAAAATATGAGCAGTTCCATTAAAATGTCCACCTTGCCTAGAAAGAAATTAAGTTTTCGTCAAAATAGTGAAATAGTTTTTGCGTTTTTTTTTTTTGTGCAAGCAAGTATTTTATAATGCTTTAAAAAATACTCAAAAATGTCACTGTTGATGTTTTTTAAACAATTATATTTGATTTTCCAAAATCAAGAGCCAGTTTCACATCTATCAGATGCAGAACAGAGTTTTTTCCTCATAAATCCAAAAAATGTCAAATTAAATAAGCTCAATCGTGTTTGTTCAATAGAAAGCCAACTCTTAACTGTTTCTTGTGAGTTGTGCAGTTTAATTCACAGAATTTATTTTAAAAGTATGTTGTATACTGTAAACTTGCTAACTTTTTTCCGTCACATCCATTACACATGCTTATTTTCCTCATTTAAAATATAAAAAATATTTACAGATTGATTTTTTTTCTGGTCCCATAACTTTGTGGTTAGTTATTTTGGAAAATATAAACAGACATTTCAATATAATGTTAGCATTAGCTTTCTCTATGTATTTATGTTTTGAGATTTTACTGCAAATGTCACATCCATAATTGCTCAGATAATGTCTGAGAACTTGGTTTGCATGCAATATGCAGAATATTTTATTTTATTTAGCGAACTTAAAGATTAGTCTGCTCTTGCAAGGTTAGCGCAATGCGGCTTCCTCGTGCTTGTATTGTGGGGTATTAGTGGTAATGTGTTGTGCTCTGCCTCCCTAAATGCTAGTGTTGTCCAGCAGCTTCTACTGTCCCATCTATCATCTTCAGCGGTGAGCCAAGGATTCTGGGATAGAGGAGCCACGTACTGGGCTGTGATAATGAAAGGTCACAAAGGGGGTGGAGTGTTGAAATTGCTTTACTTTACAATGAAACATGTTCAGCCCAAGCAGTGCCATACCCGAGGAGTGCTGTCTGGAGCAGAGCTAGAATTTCAAACGCTCTCATGGCCACTGAGGCTAAAGATTTGCTTTCACTATAGAAAACAATGAAGCTCTTTTCACATTTTATATATGTTATTAGAAGTAAAAATGATTTGTTTATACTGTATGTAGATTCGTTTGTTGGCTTAATTTTGGTGAAAATCTGTGAAATGTTTGGAAATTTGTTTAAATGCAGTACTCATTTATTCATTCTTTTTTTTTTTCGGCTTAGTCCCTTTATTAATCAGGGCTTGCCACAGCAGAATGAACTGCCAACTTATCCAGCATATGTTTTACACAGCAGATGCCCTTCCAGCTGTGCCCCATCACTGGGTAAAGTATTCATTCATATACTGTAAAAAATGCTGGGTTTCACACAATCCATTAGTGTTAGGGCATGAAATAATTAAGTTAACTTCGTTAATAATTAAGTTAAATTTGTTTTTATAAATTTAAGTAGATTGAACATAAAACAATCAAATTGTCCCAAAAAACTGAACAATTATGTTGTTTCAGCTCATTTTAAATAAGTTGTTTTAACAAACAATAAAAAGTGAAAATGAAAGGTCACAAAGGGGGTGGAGTGTTGAAATTGCTTTACTTCACAATGAAACATGTTTAGCCCAAGCAGTGCCATAACCGAAGAGTGCTGTCTGGAGCAGAGCTTGAATTTCAAACGCTTTCATGGCCACTAAGGCAATATATTTGCTTTCAATAGAACACGGCAAAGTCCATTTCACATTTTAGATATTTTTTTGGAGGTCAAAATTATTTGTTTTTGAAAATTAATTCGTTGGCTTGGGGAAAATCTGTGAAATGTTTTGAAACTTGTTTAAATGCAGTACGTGCTCATTCATTCATTTTTTTTTCAGCTTAGTCCTTTTATTAATCAGGGCTTGCCACAGCGAAACGAACCACCAACTTATCCAGCATATGTTTTACTCAACAGATGCCCTTCCAGCTGCAACCCATCACTGGGAAAAGTATGGATTCATACACTGTAAAAAATGCTGCGTTCAAAATAGCCAATTTGTGTTTGGGCAACATGAAATAATTAAGTAAACTTATTAGTTTTTACAAATTGAAGTAGATTAAACATAGAACAAAGAAGTTCTCTTAAAAAAACTCAACATTATGCTGTTTCAGCTAATTTTAAATAAGTAGTTTAAACCAACAACAGGCATCATTTATTTAGTGTACTATATCTTGTTTATTTGTACACTTTTTCACAGTGATGTCTTAGAAGTATCATTTAAATGTTCACAAAGAACCTTTCAGAAAAAAAAAGTGAATAATATTTATATCGATCTAATGTCTGTGGATGCTAAAGCTTATTAATAGAACCGTCAATGCCAATAAAGAGTGTATATACAGTGCATATATAACTACACCGCTCACAAATCTATCTTTTAAGTTCATATTTTTAAAAGAAAGCTATACAATATTATATTTTTGAATATACATTGGATTAGTTAGTGCTGAAGGCCCAAAAACTACACCCAAATGTATGTTATAAAATAAATATACAATACAAATTTTAAAAAGGGGAAAAATCAAGAGAAGAAAACTAAATTAGCTGAAATTTTGTAGAGACAGCCTACAAAATTTCAGCAAAATTTTTCATTTTTGGGGGAAATATATTAAATAGCATCTTCAAAAATAACAAATATGCAAAGAAACTAAAATGTATACAATTTAGTTGAAATTTTGCAGTTTTAACTTGTTTTTGCATTATTTAGCTTGAATTTAATTGTATTATCTTTCAATTTCTAAATATGTTTGGTGACTAAAATATCATTTTAATAAATAAATCTGTTTAATAAATCTGTTTTGTGTAAATGCACCAAAACACATTGACTACTGTACATTCACTGAGAAATGGATAAAAATATTCATTTTTCAAAATGAGGTGTCCTCGATTATGCTGAGCACTGTAATTCAACTGATACAATGACTTGATATTTAAAGCTGTTTTTATCATAAACAAACATGCACTACAGCAGTGTTCCAACATGCCTATTATTAAATATGAGTTTTTGTATATTCCTATAAATAAATATGCCTTCATTGTAAGACATAAAAATCAGTTTCCTCTGAAAATACGCAAGGAGGAGAAACATTTCACTGTGCTCACCGACGAAAACTGATATTCGCAGAAAGAGCAGAAAAGAATATATATATTTGGCGTTTATTATACTTTATAATGAACTGATTCACATCTCGCTGAGAGGTAATTAATACGGGGAAATCTTGAATTAAAGATGTAAATCTTGACACTTTGGCAGGGGGGCCGGTAAGGGACAGTAGTCTCCAAGGCCTGAATTATTCTTAGCATAGACCAATTAACACCATGTATCTTCTTTTATGTTCAGTTCAATTAAGAGCCTTTACGGTTTTTAAGTTCTTTTCTTCTTTATAGTTGGAGAGTGTCAGAAATGCAGATCAAAGCCAAACGCAGCGGTCCGTGCACCATAGGTAAATCTGCTTTGCATAAGAATCTGCATGTTGCTACGAAGGTTTTATTCCAATTTTGCATGAATTAAAAAACAGGAAGGGAGCAGAAATGAGGGAGAGAACCCACAAAGCAGTCTATTAATCTGCTCTCAAATCTCCCTATATCTAGCACTCTGACAGCTGAGTACCTCGATAGCTCAAACCCCAGTAGACCGACGCCGGCTGTAGAGAACAATTTCGCTTTTTGTCATTCCACGACCATTCCACGTCTTTTATTTTGATTTTCAAGCAAGCCGGGCAAAGCTGAAAGCCAATGAAGTAACATTTCTAAACACAGATAGTCATTTGCTGTTTTATATTTCAATACGTGACCAACAAGCTGCTTTATTTGGAGGGGGGAAAGTGTTTCTCGGTCCTATTCGCTCTTTTGTGTTTCATTTTGCATAATTATTGAACTGACAGTTGTGTTTTTCTCACCGCAGGAGCTTTAAACTTGATGCTGAAATTCAATCTCAAAACCTTGTTGGAAAATTACTGCGCTCACTAATATTCCTGCCGAACGTCATGACGTGCTTATATTTATTTTTGCGCTGGCCACTGTAGATCTCCTTCTTAATTATTTTCCTCAGGCAAGATGGATGGTTTCTTGAAGAGATCTCTGCTGCGTGCTGCGTTCGAATCGTCCAGTGATATGATATGGTCAACATATATCATAATCATATTGAGAGATGACATCCAGGGAGGGGCACAGCCTCGGGGTGGATGGATGCTTTCAGGGCAACATAATAACACAAACAACCTGTTTTTCAGCACCCCTAATTGCTGCGCTTTAATTGCATTAAGCAGTGAGATATCAATAAATCAATGGGCAAATGAACTGGGCAACTATGAGCAATGACTGTTTAGTGTTGCTCTGTATTATTCTATTGATGTTCCACTAACGGCCATCCTTGAGATATTGAATGCTATTCAAGCCGGGTGCTGACATCATAATAGAAGGCAGTCTGGCCGCGATGCTCGTCACTGCCGCATGTTTTTCTCACTTAAAAACTGTGTTTAGCATATATGAGTATACCCTAATTTGAAAATGAATATTTTTACCCATTTCTTAGTGAATATGGGTAGTATATATATTGGTGCATTTGAACAAAACAGATTTATTAAACAGATATATTTATTAAAATAGTATTTTAGTCACAGAACATCTTTAGAAATGGAAAGAACACGTTTGAATTCATGCTAAATATTTCAAAAACAAATTACAAACTACAACATTTCAACAAAGTTGTATATATATATTTTTTTATTTCTCTGATATTTGCTATTTTTGAAAATGTTATTTAATATTTGTCACTAACAAATAAATTTGGGATACTAATTTTTGAACCATTATTGTAAGTTATTTTGTTAGATTAGTTCCAGATTTGGCTTCCACTGACTGATCTGATGTATATGCACAAATATTGTAGAAAATATTGATTTAAATGAGAGATTTGTGAGGGGTGTACTTATATGCTGAGCACTGTACATGACTTTTAAAACATAGAGAAAGACACTGCTATTATGAAGAGTACATTTGGGCTTTTATGTCAATGATATTAGTAAAAGTACTGTGTTTATTTATAGCCCTGCTATTAATCTGCTCCTTTTTATCTCTTGGAGTTGTGAGATCTACTGTAGAAATATAGAATCATGTAACACCATGCACTGAAATTTAAATAAATATAATTATAAATATATTGTGTTATTAAGACAAATAAATACCCTACATATTTCAAGAATCAAACATTTTACTTGCTATAAATATTAAATGAAATAGCTGCCAAATATTTAATCTCATCAAGCCTATTTAAATTTGGGTGAAAACCTAATCCAAAACAACATGATCCAGTTTTATTAGTAATGAGCTTTTAATGCTTAGTATCTAATGTATACATAGTATAAAAATGGGTCATTGTATTCTGTAATGTTGTCTTCAAATTACATTTAGAGCAAAAATATATATATATTTAGTTTGTAGGGTGGCATAATAATTATATTATATTGATATTAATTATTATATGCTATAGTATGTATATTGTTATTGATATAATGTGTATTAGGGTTTAATGACATTTTTAAAGGTTGACCTGTGCTTTGGGAAACGTTCCAGGTAAAAATTTATGTTGGAGAAGGTTGTCACAGTTATTAATGTTGTCATTATCAGAAATGAACATTTCATAAAATTAATCCATTCACTAGTGTCTCTTGGACATTATTATTATTATTGTTATTATTATTATTGTTGTTGTTATTCATTATTTAAAAAAGAGCAATTTTTGTTTCATATATTACATTTTCACCAAAAAAAAACATTAAAAATGCTTACAGATTTTTTGCGACAACATGCCCCAATATAGTTTCAAAATATAAACAAGAACCTTTTCTTCTTATTTTCTGATAAATATCAATGAAATTTCCCTGGTTCTAGTAAACAAAGTAAGGTCTGGTTATTGAAATAACCATTAGAAATTTTCAAAATGTGTAATAAATGAAACAAATCCTATGACAACTAGCCTGAGTGTGCCCTACATATTCCCTATATTTTCATTTCAAGACAAAGGAACAGTCGATGTCCCTCTCTCATAAGTAATAAGTTAGACAGAAAATCTTTTAATGTTTGATATCTAGGGATGTGTAAAAAGTCGTGTGAAATAATTTTGTCAGCTCGTTCCTGACCCACTATTTTTAAGAATTGGTATGAAGTGTGTGGTAATAAAAAGCTGTGAAGTCTTTTTTTTTATCTTAAGTTTATTTTAAGCCTGTTTTACTGCACTTTCACCTTCGTGTGAGTCTTTCTGACTGTTGACAATTGCCCTTTTTAATCCGACGTTCAAAGATTTTTTTTTATAGGACAGCAGGCTAATTCAAATATCAAAATATTTTGGCAGGTGTGATTTCTTTGTTGGTTTGTTTTCATAACCCCGTTGTCTCTAAGTATTATTAAGTAAAAATCTTTGCTCAGGCGTCTGTTTGAAGATATAAATAGCGCGTACTGCCATCTAGTGGAGGTTTTACGCTACGGCGATCTACAATTGAACTTCAGACGCTGTTTGTGCTAGTCATTAAACATCTGACTAGCTGTTCCACTGATAATACTCATATTTTTGTTATAATATTAAGTCAGTAAACAAACAAACGTTCCTAAAGTGTGAAAAGCTGGCAAAACGAGGAGCGTGTATAATCAAATTTTACATAATGGTCCTGAGGCTGCCAGCAGCTTAAAGAAGGCCGACGTTGATCCGCGTGTCCTTTAATTGTCTCGCAATTTGAGTAAACAAGAACAAAGAACAGCGAAAACATGTTGCAAATCAAGCATGCAAATAAGTAGATTTACTCGCACATCCTGCGTGCTCGAGCTCAGTGGGAATCAGTCAGGCTTGTTCTCGATGGCCCTCTTTTTTCCTGCTGTGAACAACGTGCTCTGTCAGTGATTAGCAATAACACAGACAATGGATGTAATTTCGGTGGGAGGGAAACATGCAGCATCAGACCTTGCATAAGCATGCACATAAGCAAGCTTTCTTGTCTGTGCCACCCACTTTTTATACTTTATTCATGGTTTTGAACAACAAACAACCATAATTTAAAGATTAACATGTAGACTGAGACTCAGTATGTGGGCTGCATGATATTGGAAATTGGGCTGCATGAAATTGGAAAATTTTATATTGTGATATTTTATTTTTCTGCGATAAATAATGCGATATGAATGCAGTTTCATGAGAGGAAGCACTATTTGACGGTTTTCTGGAGAGTCTAGGACTATTCAGGTATAGAAATTAAATGACCACAATGCAAAGTGTGCTTTTCTTACTTTGCTTTGTCTTGTTTTGAGCCCAAGTATCTAAAAAAAAAAAAAAAATCCTAGATCGAGCAAAAGTATATTGTTTTGTTTTAACATTCAGAAGAAATAAGTCAAAATTAATAGATTTTCCTTAAAACAAGCAAAATTATCTACCAATGGAGTAAGTTAAATAATCTTGTTTTCGCTTGGACATTTAGCCCAGAAACAAGAAAACCAGTTAAAATATATATATTTTTGGCATAAATTTGATAAATTTATAAATTAAGTAAAATTAATCTTTGTTAAACATAAAGTTTGCAAACAAATTTTTTAAACTTTCTTGACATGCTCAGTCACAGCATTAAAAACTTGTGCATTTGCTAAACCTTCACTATAGTTAACCTCAGCAGTGACACTAAAAATGCCATGTGTTCTGTAGCTCAACTATAATTCAATCTCAACATTGCACATCCTGCGATGTGACTTTTGTGGATGCTATATTGATGCAGAAAGGATATATTGTGCAGATCCACTCACATCTTTCTTATTATAGTAATAAAACACATCCTGGGAATCATTGTTTAAATAAACAATCCCTCAGGAATTTATTTAAATGATTTATTTAGTTTAGTTTAGTTTTGATTTTTCAAACAAGTCTTCCTATCATGTCGAAAAGCTGTTTTTAACTCATTAGGTAATTTAATCGGTATACTCAATAACTTTTATTAATATTTTTAAAGGTAAAGATAGATTGTATGTAGTTAATAAAAAAGCTCTCTAAGTTGTCCATACATCAATCATCAATGATTTTATGTTAATTAAAATGTTATGTGGGTTAAAATTATGTTTAAAATTTTATTAAAAATAAATAGATATATAAAATATAACTCTATTGTTGGTTGAAGAGCAGTATACACTCTAAGAAATGAAGGTACAGAAGCTGTCAGTCATTAGGGTATTACTTTTTCAAAAGGTACACATTTGTAATTAAAGTGTCTACATTGGTACTTCACTAGTTCCCAAAAGTACCTAATACTTTTGAGGTAGTGTTATGCCCCCATTTGGGTGCAGATATGTTCCTTTTGAAAAGTTACTGAAACCAAAAACATCTCCCAGATCTTTATTTCTAAGAGTGTGGAGAGATTGTAAAATTCCAGATCACATTGCAATAAAACCTGTGTTCCACTACATTTTGGAATATATCTCAAACCAAAAAAATCTTTATTTATGAAATCCTGTATCCATTTAAGTTTGATCAGGCCTGAAGCAGCCTGATGAAAGAGTGTTTTTTTTCTGAAAGTAAAACCTTGTTTTTATTTAATTATGAGATTTAAATACATTTTAGTGACATTTTAAGCACTATTTTTAGCTGGATTAGCTTGTTGGGTGGTGATCAACCACACTTTTTAATGTACCAAAATATTTCCAGATTAGAATAAAAATATGAATAAATACTTATTTTTAAATACAAATTTATTACATAATATTACATGATTAGAAAAAAAAGGAAAACGTTAAAGTTTTACATTTAAAAATGGTGGCCTATTATCATTTATTAACAAACTGACCTTCCAAAATTTGTCCATTTGAATAATACAAAATGAAAACAAAATAATATTCTTATTATTAATAATAATAATGTAGAGCTTCACAATTTGTCTAGTCTCTCTTTTAAATTTGTAAATGTATGTATAACAACATTACCCAAATTAGTATTATTTAATATTAAATAATATTAAATAATATTATTTAATATTATTTAAATATGGGCCACTTTTGGTGCTTCACACCTTTTTATCTGTAATTTTTTGTTTCAAGAATAAGATCGAAGATTGTTTGATGACGTCATTCATAATATCAAAGCCAACGGTTTTAAGACCACCAACGTTTTTAATCTTGTCACTTTTACATAATTAATATATTTTTTGTTTTTTTTATACTCCAAATCTGAGTGATTTTGTATGCCTGTGGAGCTGCGGTTGTCACTGTCTACATGCTGCACTAGTACACACATGCTTCCAAGGTTGCTAATGTAATTGCTTTACATTGATCCTGTCCGACTATACGGCTTGTTTTCATCCATTTTTAGGGAGCAGTGCCAGCACTTTAGCCTCCTGTGATGTGAAAAGTGTGCGTCCTTTTCAGCACATATAAAACAGATACTTGTTCACATGGCTGGAAATGGTATACTGTTCTCAGAAAGATTTTTTTTATGTCTCATTTTACCATACAATCAGCCATATCTGTTGCCATGATACTGCACATTTGTAACTGAAGCACTTAGAGTGGATTGACTCACGGTCTAATTATAAGAACCAGATCTTTACATCCCACACGTCAAGACAACGTCGCTAGCAGATGAGGTGGAATAATGTTTTAGGAAGAAGACAGAACGTGTTTCCATGAGATCATGTGATCTGACAGCCACAAGACCCCGTTGCTGCAGGTATACTGTATATATGCATATATATTCAAGCTTTTATTGAATTTTTACATATGTTGAATACTTAAATGTACCAGCACTTCGACCAGATAGGAACTTTATAATCCCATATAGTGAAGATGCTCACCAATTAGATACTGCTGTGGTTAAAGGAGACATTCTTTGGCAGAGATAAAGAGGATGTTGCCTCTATTGAAAGATCACAGCTAGTTGCCTTTGATAAGACATTGCTGAATTTTTACGCTCATTAAAGAAATTAAGTTTCAATAAGTGATTAATTTCATGACAAATTGTGGCTCTTTTAAAATAATAATAACATAATCTCTCACGTTAAATGATTATTATTAGTACTTAGGCAGAAAAAATCATTTAGCGTGCTATTACAGTTGACAATTTGCCTCGTTCAATTCAGGCTCTGATTTTGTAGGCCATTAATGCTGTTTAATTGCAGTCTCTTTACATTTATTACGTAAGCTAGTGCGTATTGAATAATAGTTGCATTTTACCTTCACAAAAGCTCAAATAACTGTATAATGTAACTGCACATGCTTAATATCACATACTGAGGCAATGTTTTAAAAACTGTTTTGTTGTAAATACTATTGTAAACCTTTTTTCCATTTTATTTACTTTACTGTAAAAAATCACCGTGAAAATCACTAAATGAAATGAATTAAGCTATAATTTTTTTTTAAAAGTTACTTCGACTCAATGAAAAAGAGTTATGGCAACTCATAAACTTTATTCAAAAGAAGGTAATGATTCGCACTCAATTGCTTCGTACTGTTTTTATTTTTACTTTTTCTTACATTTTACGGGTGATAACAGACAAACAGACGTTTCGGCACAAAGCCTTCCTCAGTGTGTGACACAATTCTCTAACTCCACCCTTTTACTCCATAGTCAATCACAATGTGCAACTAGTTAAACCGTCACTCTCATTTCATTATCCATTAATCACACAATAACTTATAATCTTCACAGCAATGACAATAAACAATCTTCCCATTTCCGACCTCACTCTACAGAGATAAAGTGTATCAACTTTTATCATTAATCAGGTGTACATCAATACAATAAATTTCTAACAGTGGACATTAAAAGTTTTCTACATTTGACAATTACCCAAAGATTAAAAATCACAAGTCTTACCTTCACCTCTACCCATATAACCAATTATACAGGAGACATTTACCCTCATATTCAAAAACAGTTTGCAAGACATATGAAAAAACCTACATTAAAAAAACATTACTACATAGGAAAACAGCATATCAATTATCATTATATTTTTTGACAATTTACATTACAATATATCATGATCAATTACTCGAAAAATACCTTTTCCTTCCAAAACATAATCTCGCAAGAAAACAGCACATCAAACATCAAGTTTCAGACCTCTCTTTTTCATTACAATATCATGGTCAATTATTTGCAAAATACATTTACCTTCAATAACATTACATAACAAAACAGCACATCAAATATCATCAAGTATATCAACATTTTCTTTTTCATTACAGTACATCATCAACCTCTCGAAAAAACTCATAAACTTTATCAAGCAGAACTCGAATCGAATGAGTAATAAATTAATTATTTGTATTTTTTTTGTAACTTAACTCCAATGCTTTAAGGAATACCAAACCATTTGAGTAGCAGTTTGGACTTAATTCATTTAAGTTAATTAATAGTGATTTGATGACTGAAGTTAAAATGTTTAAGTTACTAATACTCTAAAGGTTTGATGATATCCACACAAATGATAAATGTGTATGTTACACAATATATAAGTTTACAGTACACAAACCATTTGGTTTCAAAACTTAAATAGTTTGCCGCAATCGGTTTCCTCAAACCGTTTGAGTTAACTTATCGGGTTTTACAGTGCACTAAAACATGATGTTTTTGCATTTAGCTTAAAAAATATATTTGTTATCAGCATTATGCTTCTGTGAAGATATATTGATGGAACCTTTCAATTGCAGAAAAAGGTTCTAAAGTGAGTGAAATGTTTATTTTAAATACTGAATGTTCTTTAGAGACTTTTCACTGAAAGTTGACCCACTCCTCCACTTTCTAGATCTAATGTTCTGTCGGTTATTCAATGTTCTTATAGGAAAATGAATTGTTTTAAGAACGGTAAACGAGGAATGGTTCTTCAACAATCTCAAAAATAATGGTTCCAATTAGGCCTGTCATGATATCTATTTTTTGTTGTATGATATATTGCACCAAAGTATCTTGCGATAAACAATAGTATTGTCATTTTTTAGACCATTTTATGCCATTATAAAATGCCAGAATGACAATATAGTATCATCACAATGCAAGCATACTCTTCCAAAGAACACATTATATTTTATTCTTAATATTTCATTTAATTATAATCATTTTAACAATTTATTTATTATGTGTTGAATTTAGAATGTCACAATACATATCCTAAATAAATAATAACAATAATACATTTTAACAAAACAAGTATATATGGTTAACAATGAATGAATAACGTAATATACAGTTGAGGTCAGAATTATAATGTTTAGAAATGTGTTGAAAAAATCTGCTCTCTGTTAAACAGAAATTGGAGGGGGGATAAACAGGGGTCTAATTATTCAGGGGGGCTAATAATTCTGACTTCAACTGTATATAGTGTAATGTAATATATATAATTTAAAATAATAAATATATAATGTTATATTAACAACATTGACATTGACAAAAGGAAAAGAGGCTGCGATATCTAATACCAGATCTATTTTCAGTTGTCAGACACCCACATGAAAATATACTAGTAATTTATAGTAAATGCTATAGTATAGTTGCTAGAATAGTTTTTTATGTGTGGGCGATATATATTGCATCACCAAAAAGGATTGAGGTCATGTTCATGTGTTGTGCAATAAGTCGATACATTGATTATTGTGACAGGCCTAGTTCCAATGCGATTTTTTTTCACTGATGCCATATAAGAACCTTTTTGTATATAGTAAAAAGTTAAAAGAACAATGTTTGTGCTTGTGGGAGAAACTCTTTTTTTCAGTATAAAGAAAGTTTTGTGAGGTAAGTAAAAGGTTCCATAGATGAGAGAAAATGGTCAACTAGAAAACCTCCAATGCCAGTAAAGAACCCTTATTTTGTATATATGATATCCCATTTGTTTTTAACACATATACATTTTTTAGATAATTCCTATTCTCAAAATTTGAACCTGAGCTGTGCTCTGACTATATCTGAATGACGGCGTTTAAACTGTTCCATTGATTTCCGAGATGCAGAAGTGAGTTAAATTCTCAATCTACACCTTGTCATTCACATGAATGAGATATTACACCACAGTAAATACATTTGAACCACAAGCTACCACAGTCTGCCTGAGCACAGATCCACTGATAACTATGATGGGAGTTGTTGGACTGATTCTTCACGCAGTCAAATCCAATGCCTTCTAATTTTCTCCTGCTTTTTCTGAATTATTCAAACAGATCTTGAAGCAACAGAGGCGTCTCGACAGCGAGCAAAGCTCCCTATGAGAGAGCTTCAGATAATGTGAAATGAATGATGAAATTCTGGGAGCTGAAATGAAAGACTGATGTGATGCGTGTTCAAAGGTGGGGCCTGGGTCCCCAGAACCCCTGGGGGGATCAACGAGCCTCTTTTACCTTTTTTTTTTTTTTCTTTATGGGATGAATATACTGTAAAGTCTTTGGCGAAATTAACCAAAACCCGTTTCCGCATCCACATGGCACACAGGCATGTCAAAGAAAGAAACAGCTCTTTGTCCAGCATTAGAGGGGGAATCGCATGACTTTTCTTCTCATGTTTGAGGAGAGAAAAAAATCGAGATTGAAATCTCACGTCAATTAATAGATGAAACACATTTTTCTAAAATAGGTTACTCGTTATAGGAAGCATTTAGGGGGCAATTTAGTTAATGCATGAAATAATTCACGCCATGATGTAATGTCCATTGCTTTTTATCTTGAAAGGAAACTGGCTTATCTGCCTTTAAATACAGTTAATAGCACATCAACAA
Organism: Danio rerio; assembly: GCF_052040795.2. NCBI lineage: Eukaryota > Metazoa > Chordata > Actinopteri > Cypriniformes > Danionidae > Danio > Danio rerio. Next base: position 36,391,621 of record NC_141029.1, on the reverse strand, counting down.
ACAAATAGCCTTAAATAGCGTGATGTTCTTCGATTAATATTGATGACATGCTACTTGACCTCGGTGCTTGAGTGCGATTAAATAAAACAATAAAAGGAATATGCGCATAATGATGTTTAGAGTTCGGTACCTTGCTGTAAAACAAACATAAAACTCCTCTGTGAACTCGAAATGGAAATGTATTTTTAGTGCAGTTCTCATGCAATATGCTTGTAAATTATATCCAGCACTCAAGTCCAAGACCTGAAAGCTTTCATAAAGTTGAACACAAAATTAGACGGTCTTGTCTGGCAACTGTAGCCATCCAAAGATCCGTTTCAGATTTCTGCCCGGACATTTGATATATGTAATGTGTTTTAGCCATTAATGTACTAACTGATACTGGATGTAATGCTACTTTAAACTAGGTCATATTTGTGTGTGTGTTTAAGTTTGTGTGTATACTTTGGTGACATTTGATTATTTATGCGTTGTTATATCAACAACAAAATAAAAAGCAGGTGCAATTAGAATACAACTAAATCATGTTGCTTGTCTACTATCAGTAACGTTTTCTTTTTGAAATTGTATTGAGCAATGAAAGTTCCCCCTCGTACTGTACCATTAACATTAATTTAGCATGAGAAAATCTCCATGGGTTTTCAAAGGCACAAGCATCGTTTCCATTCCCCATCGCGATCTCAAATGAAGAATCCAAACATCTGAGAGCAATTGAAGTGTCTTGTGAAATCCATTCTTCCCACCACGCATTGATTTATTATGTGAATTACAAATCTAAATGTTTTTTGAATAAAGGGGGTGTCCTTTTGTGCTTTTATTAAAAATCATGAGGTACAGGGTGGAATAACTATTAAAGCACTTTTCAGACTGTGCTGTAGATCATATGGCTCTTTGTGTTTCTTGAAACATCATGTTATGATAGTAGTAGATTTAAACAATTTATACACCGCGGTGGTTATAAGGAAATCGTTAGACGAACAAGAAGTTTCCTTCTGTTAAGTAATGCCTATTGTGGTATTACTGTAAATTTCAAGAACATTACAGGGGGCTTCATCATAGTTTGACCAGTATAATATTGTGGCCATTTGGATGAATTTTTCAGGACACCTCTATGACACCAATAGAGTTGTCTAGTGCAATTTCCACTGCACTTTGAACACTGTATTTTTAAATAATAATCTGCTCTTAAACAGAATATGGCCACATTTTATTATCAATAAGTAAAGACAGTGTTGAAATAGAAACTTACTCAAGATACTTGCAATATTGTGGTAACATTAGATGAATTACATATTTGCTAATTGTGATTATTCATGTGATCAAAATCTTAATAATCGTTAACATTAATATACATAATAATGAAAAAATAATGATTTTTTCCTCATACTTACTTCCAGGGCCTTTTATATCGAAGTTGATATTTAGCCGCAACATGTTGGTGTTTGGTGACATCTAATCTTTATGAGGTGAGTCGTTAGCCCAACGCTCAACCCCTAACCTGGAGGACCAGGACATACACACATACACTACAGACAATTTAGCTTATATCACCTATAGCGCATGTCTTTTGACTTGTGGGGAAAACCGGAGCACCTGGAAAAAACCCACATGAACACAGTGAGAACATGCAAACCCCACACAGAAATGCCAACTGACCCAGCCGGGGCTCAATCCAGCGATCTTCCTGCTGTGAGGTGGCAGTGCTATCCACTGCGCCACCGTGACACATATATATATATTTTTTTCATGGGCTATTACAATTTTTGCTTAGTGATAGTGTTGTGATGGAAAGAAATGGATGTGAATTCATTTTAATGGTAATTATTTTTTTAGAATGGAAATATATGTAAAATGTTTAGAATTGAATAAAAGCGCATGCAAACCCTGAAAGAATTTGCATTAAAATGCAAGAACTGACAATGCAATGTTTATTTTTTGTAGGTTCAATTTAGACAAATGTTGTTTTCTTCATAGTAAAACAATTCAATTCAATTCAGCTTTATTTGTATAGTGCTTTTACAATGTGGATTGTGTCAAAGCAGCTTCACGTAAATGGTCATAGTAACTGGATCAGGGTAGTTCAGTTTTTAGTGTTTAAGTTCAGTTTAGCTCAGTTAAGTGTGGTTTGAAGTCATTATTGAGAGTCCAAACACTGAAGAGCAAATTCATCGATGAGTAGCTTTTCAGATCCTGAACCAAATAAAAAAGAGCATTTTGCATGGTTGAATTGTTTCTGAAACATTTTCTAAAAGTGACATTTAAAATGAAAATGCCGTTCATTTTTTTTTGTGTAATATGTTTACAATTAACATTAACAAGGTCATTGTTAGATATATTGTATGGAAAGTTTGGGACCTTAGCAGGGGAAGAGCTGGGACAAAGTAACATGGGATGAAAGCAACAAAGTGATTTTCTCGAACTCTGACAACATTTTATTCCCAGGCTATAACAGCACATTCAGCATGCAACCCTCGATGGAGCTGCCAAATATCATGTGATTTCTTGTGTCCCACAGTTATCTCCAAATTTCAGTTTTTAAGTGCAATAAGTAAATTATTGAAGTGGTTCTTTTTTCCTTATTACATATTGTGTTTCTCATGTGTCACACTAATGATCAATCTACAAGTTATTTAATGCAATAGCACACCCTTGAGTTTGAAATGTCTGAGTTTTAAATTGCAAGAGTTCCTGTGGGCACAAAAGTAACACGTATTTTTGTCCTGCTGCTAATAGACATGCCTTATTTTTCACTTCCACATTAGTTTTCAGTTTTTTTATTCATATGTTTTATAAGATTATTGCATGTAGCCAATAATAATAAAAAAGAGCATTTTGCATTGTTGAATTGCTTCTGAAACATTTTCTAAAAGTGACATTTAAAATGAAAATGCCGTTTATTTTTTTTGTGTAATATGTTTGCAATTAACATTAACAACGTTATCGTCAGATTTATTTCAAATAAACAAGATTGAGCCAGTAAATCTAGCAAATATTGTTGTTTTACTTTTGACCCACCCGTGTGTTACTTTCGTCCCAGTCTATGGGCTCAAAAGTAACAATGTGTTAAACAAAGTAACTTTTGTTCAAAGCAGGGGTTTCTAAACTTTTTCTTACGAAATCCTAAAAACCAAACTTGATTGAGGCTAGTGGGCCAAAGGTGAATATAGTTGCAATGGGTAATTTCCTAGTTTATTTAATAATATTTTTAAAAAGATTAGAAAACATTGCTTTATATAAACTAATACAGTATTTTTTTTTTTCATTATTAAGGAACTTATTATGGTTTCACCCTGCCCCCCCGCCACCCACCCACCCCCCCATGCGGTACAGGTGAATTGCGTAGACTAAAGTGTCTATAGTGTATGAGTGTGAATGGGTGTGTGGATGTTTCCCAGAGATGGGTTGTGGCTGGAAGGGCATTCACTGAGTAAAAAATGAGCTTGATAAGTTGGTGGTTCATTCCGCTGTGGCGACCCCGAATTAATAAAGGGACTAAGTCGAAAAGAAAATGAATGAATGAATGAATGAACTTATTACAGTAAAAACAAAACTATCAAATTTATAACAGACTTACACTGGTTTTTGCCTTGATTTGTTCCCTGATGTCTTCTGCATAGACCTTTATTCGACTAACAGTATTTACATAAAAAAATTTTAAAAATCTGATTCATTTACAAAATTTAATTGAAACATTTAATTTCAGTTAGCTTTTTTTATCTCAGCAATAAAACAAAAAAGGTTAAGTCAAATTAGAAACTACAATCTCTGTTAAAGGCATTAGCCCCAATCCTCTCCATCATAATCACTCTCCTCCCAGACGGGATGCTGGGCCCAATCAAAGGTTACAGTGGGACAATTTAGGCCCGCGGGCCTTACTTTGGGCATCTCTATTATATATTGATACAAAATAACACCAGATTTTGAAACACTATTGTGAGTTAGTAACCACAGCAAAATAGTTTTGCTAAAAACATTATAAAATGTTATAAAATTCTTTTAAAATTTAGGTTTTTATGAAAAATGTTTCTTTTGTCCCCGCTTTCACCAACTGTATAACTGAATAAATAAATTAACTTGAAGTAGTTTCAGAGGATGGGTGAGATTATTATTATTATTATTCATTCATTAACTCATTTTTTTCGATTTATTCCCTTTATTAATCTGGGGTTGCTATAGCTGAGTAATTCACTAACGTATCCAGCATGTTTTTCCCGCAGTGGATGCCCTTCTAGCTGCAACCCATCAGCGCATGTATTTCGATTTGTGGGTGAAACCGGAGCACCCTAAGGAAACCCACACAAGCACAGGGTGAACATGCAAACTACATACAGAAATGTCAACTGACCCAGCTGATGCTTAAACCAACGACCTTCTTGCTGTGAGGTGATTGTGCTACCCACTGCACCACCATGACGCCCCTATTCTTATTATTATTTCAGTAAAATAGAAAGAAATTAGTAAATTCATCAGTAAATTAGAATTGTTCTAAGCAAACTCATGCTTTGTCATTTATGTTATGTTTGTTGTCATATAGGCTATGTTGAACTCCTGTGCTTTGTTTTTTATCGTTTAAATTCAGCTCAGTGGCAAAAATATATATATATATTAATTAATACTGCTGAGTAATTTTTTTCTATAACTACTAGTAGAATATTTTACACCTTTAAACAAAAACCTGTTTATGCAATGTTTCGTTCGGAGTCAAAACGTTCACTTCAGACAATGAATCGGATAATTCGACTCTGTAATCAAGTGAAATGCAATTCCTTTTGCGAATCGATTCTTTAAAAGAACCGCTTTTAATGAACGAGTCTTTCGCGTGTGTTCGCCACTCTCGCGATATAAACTTTTCCCGGTTACCTGAGGAGACGAGAGTTTGGTTCAAAGTGTACCCCTATTGGAATGAACAAAAACAAACAAAAATCTTCTTTATAACTGCAGGTAGAGTAATGCAAACCAGTTACCGTTTACTTTGTCGTGTTTACCGGCTGACTGTACGTTTCTTTATCTATGTTACGAAATGCTGGCGGTGTTTATGTAATAGTTTGTCCGTTAGCAGTGAGAGTATATGCTCCGTGTTAGTCTGCTAGCAACAGCAACAAACCAGTTTATTTCTCTCGTGTTTCAGCTAACTTGGGGTTCTGCCTAAACGCTTAACGTGTGTGAAATTGTGAGTTAAATAAGGTGAACTTGAATTGGGATAATTTGGTGTGTTCTCCACTTTCGCCATCCGCGGTGGGATGTTTATAAACCGTAACGTTAGTTTACAATAGCATAGTTGGTTCAGATACTAGTACTTTAAGTGACTTATAATAGAATTCAATAAAAGCACATCTTGCTTTCACGGAGTTTAAAGGTTGTTGTTTGTGACATTTGAAGCCAACGGCAAGTTAAACACTTTAAGTTACTGGTATAAAGTTGGTTTCAGATTCTCACATTCGTTCAGTCATTATTTGTGAGACGACATATCTTGTTTTCCATACTTTGAATATTCAGTCTTAAATCGCATGCAAGTATGACTTGAAAACAACATTAGCACTGTCTGACTGTGAGCAATGATGTACTTTTTTATTATTGCAATAGCAGGCAACTACAACAGGTAGAAATGCAAACAGTTAGATGTATAACAAACAATACAAACTGCAACAGGAGAAATGCGACACTTTTAAAGAAATATAATAAAGGTAAAGCAAAAGAAAGACAATGAGGAAGAAAAAGAAACAAAAACTAAATAAATAAATGAGGGCACATGAAAAAAATAATACAAATTAATGTAGTATATTAAATAAAACACATGTTTTATAAGTTTTAATTGTTTTCTTGTTATGAGACTGCGATATCAATGTTGTTCTTTAATTGTCATTGGCTGCTTATATGCAAATAATACTTTTCTGAGATTATATCATTAAGAAGAAAGTCTGAATGTGCAAATATAAAGCCAATTTTACCCTAGTTAAAACCCTTTAAGTAACGTTACTATCATTAAACATGATCGTAACGTTTTGGCAGGGAATTAATTAACATTGCATTGCTATTTTGTTAGGACACAGTGATATATGTTGCTTAGTTGTGTGAGATCATAATCAAACAGCTGTCTATATTTTTACCCATTTTACACACATGGAAAATAAATTGTATAAAGATTTTTTTATTGTTGTTGTACTGTATATTCATTTGTTAAATGTATTCAGTTTCATTCATTCATTTTCTTTTTGGCTTAGCCCCTTTATTAATCAGGGCTCACCACAGTGGAATGAACCACCAATTTATCCAGCATATGTTTTACGCAGCGGATGCCTGTCTAGCTGCAACTTATGACTGAGAATCACACACATGCACTACGGACAATTTTAGCTTACCCAATTCACCATTTAGTGTCTTTGGACTTGTGGGGAAAACCAGAGCACCCGGAGGAAACACACACCAACACAGGGAGAACATGCAAACTCCACATTGAAATGCCAACTGACCCAGCCGGGGCTCAAACCAGCGACCTTCGTGCTGTGAGGCGTTTGTGCTATTCACTGCGCCACTGTGACACCCAAATGTATTCAGTTTGTTTAAATTGTTTTCCTTAACATTTTTTGTTTACATTTTATTTTTGCCCGTCAAACACATACCATTTTCTTTAGATTTGGTTGCATTGAGTATTTGTTCAGTTTGTTACAAATATAAACTACTACACAAATTGATATGCATGAACAAAGCATTTGTCGTTTACATGTTTTTTATGCACTTTAAATAGGTTGTGAATTTTGCAACATGGTTTACTAGGGTAAAATTGGTTTTATATTCGCACATTGAAACTTCCTACTGAATGATATGATCTCAGAAACGTCTTCTTTTCTATTCTCAATAGGGAAATCATATTAGCAGCCAATGAACTATCAAAATACAGCATTGTTCACAGTCAATGTTGTTTTGAAGTCATACTTGCATGCAATGTCAGAGCAAATATTCAAAGTAACATAGTGATAATTGTATTGTCTCACAAGTTATGGCTGAATGAATATGAGGATTTTTAACCGGTACATAGTTTTATAGTGCTTTCTGCTTTCTTTTTCAGGTATTTTTCATCTTTATTTATTTATTTGACTTTTATTTATTTTTTTATTTAATTTTTTTTTTTTTTTTTTTTTGGAGAAAATCTTGTCTGCATGAAGAAAACCAGAAATGGCATCACCACAAACACTTCAACCTGTCCTGAAAATGAAGGTCGACGAGCTCTTCCTCTTTTGGTTGAGTGAGCCGAGTACTCAGGCGATGCTAAAAGACTACCTCAACAAAATCAAGAGTGGAGAAGAAATAGATCTAAGCCATGGTGAATTCAAGGGCACAAGCACTTTGATGTTCACTGAAAACAACAATAACAATATAGCATCAAAGATTAATGCAACGGAGAGGATGAGTGCGGCCCTTGGTGCCCCGTGCAGTCCTCCTTCGGCCACGCTGCCATCTGCGACTGGCAGCAATAACAGGGCAGGAGTGAATGCGAGGGCCCTGCGACGCTCTGTCAGCACTAAAAAGGTAAAGCCTTTATGCTCCACATTCGCTTCACAATACAGCATGACCCTGGTTTTGTCACTTTGCAGACTGCTGTGTCAGTCTAAAGAAATGTGCGTTCTACTTTATTCATATGTGGCGATGGCTCTATCCATCAGTTATACTCCATCAGTTCTTCGTATACATAGAAACATTACTCAATTTCCTATGTTAGCATTTCATGTTGTGAAGCATACATTGTCAAGCATGTATTCATGTAGAAACTGTTTTAGTATAGCTTACATACTTGTTTGGTTTTATATCAATGGTTTGGAAGTTTTTATTTATTATTTTAATTTTAGATAATGTTAGTAATTTTGTGATACTGTCATCTTTATTAGTTTTTAGAATTTCAAAAGCAGATCTTCCTTGCTTGACAGTGTTTTTTAGATTATTAATTTTATATTAATAGTAATTATTATCATAAAAGTAACAACTATTATAGACCATGTGGTCATGTCATTGGCCCATAAACATTTCCCGCTTGTTATCAAATGATTTCATAACTGTAACTAGAGGCAATTCAATTATAACTTAATGTTAAATTATGAAAAATATTCATATCCATATGAAAAAGGGCAAATAAGTTATAATATATGTAAATGAAATTATTATTTTAACTAATATAAAATCATATTACTATTTAACAGATAAATTTAACAAACATTATACAAATTGAATAAGCAAATGTTACAATACTGTTTAGTTTTTAGTGTATTAACTACAGAAAAATTGTATTATTATTGAAGCTGTAAATAATGTTAAGTCAAGATTAATGATTCCTCTGTTTAATTGGGTTAATTAACGTTAATGACAGATGGAAGCAGGTTAGTGCAATTAAAACCTAATGCACAGATCTGACATATTGTAACTGTATTTAGTAGTTATGCCTTTTAGATTTTCAGTGTTAATATTGGAGATAAATGTATATTAATATACATGCATAATGTAGTTAAATGTACTTTAAAAGTGCTTTTCTTTACAGTCAATTAATAATATATGATATGTTTAAAATATCTATTATTTAGCATCAATGCAGATTCAGCAGCATTATGTATCATTAAGAAAATGCCTATTTTCTACACCTCTAGTCTGTATAGTTTTTAGAATTTAGTTGGATTTTAGTACATGAAGTTAATGTTAATAAAAAGATGCTAGCTGAACTTAAAGTATATGTATTTTAATGTTGTTTTTATTTTAATGTGAAGTTCATTTGCAAAAACGGCAAAGTATTTCTATTCAAATTTATTAAAGTTTACATAAACAGTGTAAACTTAAATAAACAAGCGTGAACCCTTCATTTCTCCGTTTTAAAAATTTTATTCATTTTCATAATTTTTGGAGTTATGTTTTGCAGATGAACTCTTAACTTTCTTAGCAAGAAAGCGACGAATGTTTATAATTAACTGTAAAAATATTAGCTCATTCTGGTGAAATAGTTGGAACTTTTGTCATCTGTGATGTTCCCACACTCTATTTTATTAACAGCCACTTTACCACAGAGTAGGGCTGAACAATACATCTTTTGAGAATTGATATCGCAATGCATGTATCTGCAATAGTCACATCGCAGGATAAGATGTGTATTAAAGATTAAAAGTTAAAGATATTTTCAAATATTATTTTAATAGTAAATGATTAACACAGAGACTGATGATCTTGTTATTTTGTTTGATTGTTCAATTTATGTACTTGAACATGGTTACACTCCCCAGAAAACCTTTTTATTTTTGCTTGTAATTTATAAAATTTTATGCAGATGCTCTACGTAGAAAAAGACTTGATCACGCCAGTCAATCTAAATTAATAAAATCTTTCCAAATATAGCTATTTAAATCATCAAATGGCAATGTAGTCATATCAAAATATATATCGCAGCAAAACAAAATAAGGCAATGTCAGGTTTTTTAAATATATCGTGCGCCCTACCACAGAGGGTAAAGAACTTTTTCCTAATTTAGCCACAAGAGGATGCTGAATGGCTTTTGCAGCTTTTGGTCAGAGCAAGTATAGGGCTCCTGCTCTGGTCAGATGAGCTCTGTGAACTCTGCATGTCTTTTGCATAAAGAAATCCTGTTCATGTGTTCAACCCTGGCCAGAGGTGTGCGAACCTCTATGCTGTCAATCCCTGCAATGGTAATGACTCTGTCATCATGTACTGTCCAGTGATGCTGGTGGACTTCACTGCTGATGTTTCAGGGCCCGTAAATTGGATTAGGAAGAAAGATCTTTAATTAAATCATTTCCATTTCCAGAAATAAAATTAGCTTCTGCTGTAAAACATAATATGGACAAAGCATAACAAGCATGTTTTACATTTTCCTAGTTGGTCCTAAAGTCTTATTATGTTACTCCAGGTATGTGCATTTTATTTACATACCTAATTTTTTAAAGGGAAAATAAGGAAAATTGAAAGCTGAAATGGCGAATTTTAATTTGCTTAACAGATGACAAAAATAGTTGCTTTTTAGCAACAACATCTGTTTGTAGGGAATATACATCACAAGTAAGACACATTATCTGACCAGTGTGATTCTTTATTGTAAAACGCTATGCAGATGTGAGGAGGCTTTGATTTCTATGTCCAGTTATTCTCAGATGCTTTGGTAATCCTATGTGCTGATGGAAACAACTGTTGGGTATTTTATGTTTTCTGGCATGGTACAATCAACAGGCGCCCACAACTTGTCACAATGTATTATAGGGATTTTGATCCTGCGTGTTTTATTTTAAGAGCCTAAAGGAATTCCTGAATACAAATGCATTCTCTAAAGTATTAGTTAAAAATTCAATTAACGTCATGCTGATGCTCATCGGAACAACTGTTCCAACTCTGACACAGGACACCGGTAAAGATAGCCTTGGTTCCACAGTGCAGGAATTAACTACTGGGAATTTGGCGTACACTTCAGAGGCAGTTTACATATTTGTCCATGGTGTAATACAGTATGCGTAAACTCAGTCAGATGCTGTTAATGGTCAGAATAATTTAGTGTCTGTCATGCCTGACACCCAGTTGCAAGGTGAGAGGTCATTAAAACATTGCCTGGAATAATATGAGCTAATTGGAAATATTTTAATTGTAAAGTGCGAAAGTGAAAAGGATATTCTCATGACATTTGTGTTTATTTAAATTGTGCTCATTGCTGTTTCTGTTTTTGACACAAAATGCTATTCTACTGCTAATCTGCTATCCCTACTGTTTTAAGTGTAGATAATCAAAAATCAGTTTTAGCAAAAGTGTTTGGCTTAATCAAGCTTTGTATTGGAAGTTGAGAATTTTGTGTCTTGTTTTGGTTCTCCTTCATTGGATGGTATGCAGCCTCATTGATTTTGATTTAAATATGAAGAGTTCAGAAATTTTCATTGAAAATGCCATTTTTTCCTCAGCCTCCTTTTGTTTATGTTGAGATATTTCACTTTAAAGACCAGGAAAATGTATTATTCTTTGCCATAAAAATTATATTACTAAACATACACACGGGAACCTGATAAAAATGCTCATTTTAGAGGAAAATTTCAGACGTCATTTAGAGGTTTTTGCATCTAAACTCTTCATATATATATATATATATATATATATATATATATATATATATATATATATATATATATATATATATATATATATATATATATATATATAAATTTATTTATTTTTATTTATTTATTTTTTTTTTGGAACTACAGTTCGACATTTTGATAGTTTACAATATAAGTTATAGTTATAGCATCCTGTCTAAACATTGTTTATATTTTTCTCCCCTGCAGCACTTGAATTGTAGCATGTTTGTTAGCATTCCCCACTTTTGCTTTGCTGGTCATCCTCTCTTCAACCGCTTGGCTCTACTGACTGGACACAGAGCTTTGTTTGGAAATTGGCACTGTCGACACGGACAGCTGCCACCTCTTGTTCAGGCAGATCTTTTTCTCGTTCTGTTAGTACCAGCTTACTCTGACAGTAGAGAGTTGTTTTACGTATGACATACACACTGAGCCAAATGTTGGGGAAAGTACTGTTAGGAGAAACCTTTCCAATTGGTCCAATAGACAAAAAATATTTACAGGTTTAACCCTTTGTGTGTGTTTTTTTTCCATATTTCTAACAGAGTGATGAGTAAAGAAAGCAAAATCAGTTAATGATAAAATTGGTCTTATCAAATGTGTACAGTATCCTGCCGTTGGATGGCAACAGGAACTGTTTCTGCTGGAATGAGTGGAAGAATGTGGACCCTATGATCTGGCATCTAAAAATACTTATTTAAGCCAGGCAGGGCTTTGTTTTTGCACCACTTTGTTTGTTAGATGCTCTGGCTCCAAGCCTTCGGTGAATATGCATTCACTTTTATGGCAGATCTCTTGTCACTAAAGTCTGCTTTTATTAATCCAATTAGTTTTCAGAACAATAATGGGCATAAGAAAGGGATTTTTTAGATGCACAACGCCCAGCCTCAGAGGCTGAGTTTCTTTGGATCAACACAGTTAGAGGGAATTGATGTAATTGCAGTCAGTCTGGGAGCGGATGTTTGTTAAAGGACTGAAGATACATTTGTATCTTGGGGTTGCCCAAACAGAGCATGTTGGGTCTTTTAATAGTCCTCAACTGCTTCAGCCATCATTCTTTGAATTCAGTACTTCCACACTGTGCTGCTAACTAAGACTTGTCATCTATAATAAGCCACAGAATGGCTGGTAGCTGTAGCCTTGGAAAGCAAAACAAACAAAACATAGGCAGTAATGCATGTGCAGATTTATTTTTTTTCCCCACATTTCAAAGAGGGCCAATTTACACTTTTTTTTTTTGGTGCAGTTCTACTGTAAAGAATACAAATTGATTGTGGTGCTGTTGTTGGCTAACATTAATTTAATTCAACATTTTTTTAACAATAAACCTGCATTTAGCTTATATATGCTAAATTATATCTGTATACACGAAGTTCCTGTGACATGTAAAGCACATCCTCTTTGTGTGTTAATTGAGTGCTATTTCATCAATGGAGATCACATGGGCTAGTCCAAATTAAATTCCATGATTTAAATTAAACTGCATTATTAGTTCACTTAGGGCTACTCGATTATTGTAAAAATCATAATCTTGATTATTTTGATCATAATTGTAATTACGATTGTTCAAAACGATATACAGTTATACAAATCAAAATTATAAGCCCTCCTGTGAAGTTTTTTTTTAGTTCCTTTTTTTCCGTTTTCAAATAATTCCCAAATGATGTTCGCAGTATTACTTATATTTTTTCTTCTAGAAAGTAAATTTTTATTATTTTGGCTAGCATAAAAGCTGGTTTAAATATTTTGATATTAATATTATTAGCCCCTTAAGCAATATATTTTTTATTGTCTGCAGAAGAAACTACTGTTATACAATGACTTGTCTAATTGCAAATAAAAGATGTGTTTGCTCTGCTCGTCTCTGAGGCTGAGCGCATACACACAACAGCATGCAATCTCTTTCACGTTTTTTAAAAACACGAATAATTTGAATGTACATCAATAAATTCTTTGCATACCATGCTGCAAATGTTATATTACACTTCATGCTTTTAGTCATTTTTACGTGAAACTGAGCTTTGCAGAGAAACAAATTTGTACAACTGGAAAGGGGGTGGTATATGATGTAATAATTGTTTTATCTCAATTAATATTTTTTTTTTGTTTTCATAAATTGATAGAAGTCAAAATCGAAACTGGAATTTCAATTAATTGCACAGCTCTACATTTATTAGTAGTGGGATTGTGGGTAGCATAAATGATGACTGACTATTTTTGACCAATTGCATAATGCAATTTTGTATTATTTTGTTATTATTATTATTATTATTTATCTAAACAAATGAGCTTTTTGAATTGGTAAAAAAGTAGATGTTGCATTATGTAATGTTATACAGTAACATTTATATTTTAAAATGTTTTGTTTTTTCTGTAAAGTTAGTGATTTCATTTGCATAAGTGTGAGCACTGCCCTCTGAACCTTGGTGTACAAATGGGCGTAGATCTCTGTAAAGCGGGATCTTGGTCTGTTTCCAAATTAACCCAGTTCAATTCAATTGATGTATAGTCAGAAGTAAAGCAACTAGTCATAGTGTGTGTATACTTCAACTCTCTGATGATTTGAAGTGCTTCTTTTATCTTTTTTTACTTGTAAGTTGCTTTGGATAAGTGTCTGCTTAATGAGTAAATGTAGATAGGCGTAGTGAAGAAAACTCGCTCTGCAGACAGTAATATGCCTTGATCCACAAGTATCGCTGTAACAGAGAAGAGAGGAAACGTTATCTCATGGACACACCACCAGGTCAAAGGGTCCTGAGTGAGGCAGAGATGGAGCATAGCTATGCCTCAATTTCCTCCCTACCAATGAAATAGGGGGTCTTGGGTTCTACTTTAGTGTCAGTAAAAGTCTGTTCCAACGAAATGACAAGCAGTGAATTGTGCAGTTGTCAACTTAAGTAATTTGAACATCTTAATCTGCTCTCATGCTCTCTCATTTCAAGATGTGATTTATTACTGAACAAATATCAATTAATTTTGACACCTTTTCAAACAATGTTAATGCTCATTAACTTCCATTGTTTGTGTTTAAAATTTGTTTTTGTGAGGGTACAGTAAGCAATCTGATAGTAAATGAAGAAATGAACGCATTTAGTTTGCTGTCTAGACATGAAAGTATGCTGGTCATTCATAATGTTGCATTCTATTTCAATGCTGCATCTTCTGAATACAGAATCGCAGGGTTCTAAGTGAACAGTTTGTGTCTTTACGTAACCTCTATGAGAGCCGTGGAATGCACACTGAAAAGGGCAGATCCACACCCCCTTCGACTGTCACCCCTCCAACTCAACACAAACACCCTCGTCCTATCTCCCCAGTGACTTTTCAGGATAGGACTGTGTGACCTCTGCCAGCCACTATTGGATGTATGGAGCAACAGGCAGGACTGTGATTCCGGCTACTGCACGGCTGAGAGGAGCAGCTGCAGTTCACCATTAAGAGAGCTGACGCTCTGATAAAGGCAGACAGAGGAGTGTCCTGTGGCGGGACAGTCACTGTGTGCGATTATCCTGACCCCAGAGTGCGTACTCTCTGCCACACTGGCTCCATTAGCAGACAGCAGCATGAGAATGAAGGAAATATCTTTACGGCAGGACCCTGACCTGAGGAAGGAGCTGGCACTGCTGGCGCGTGGCTGTGACTTTGTGCTACCCTCTCGCTTTAAGAAGAGGCTCAAAGCCTTCCAGCAAGGACAGGCAGGTTGTCTTGTATGTTCTGTGTGATACCGTCACACTGCTCTTGTTCGCTTATTCCTGTTGTATACCTTAGTGGAATGTAACCTGATTTAGCATGCAGTATATATGTGTGATTGTAGCTGTGATATTGAGCAGAACTGTCCTTTTCATAAATAACTGAGAGTCTTAAGGATTATTGGTGCTTTTGAGAGCATCCAAATGGTTAGGGTTGAGCAGAAGGCTCTGTGCTGGAGTTGATGATGGTCTTTCCCTTTTATAGACATGGCAGACACTGACTGGAGAAGGCAAGATTAAATGTATTCATCTCTCACAGTGGGTTACACTAAGCAGAATCCTCTGCATGCCATATCAGAGGGAGGCTTTACAAGTGTGCTAAGCTTCCAAACTTCCATGTAGGGTTCTTTTAAGTTAGCCTATTTTAAAGCAGAAGCTTTGTTTGTTGGCTAAAGATTCATACAGCATTTATTGATAAGCAGCAGTGATTTACTTCTTCACATCCATCCTTAGTGCTGTATGAGGTGGTGTAATGGCTAATCTATAGCAAGACACTGGAGCAAAAAGTAAAGACATTTGCTTGTAAAGTTGTATGTTTTTTTCAGGCATATACACAGGTAGGGAATGTGTTGTTTACTTAGGCTTATTACAATGTGTTTATTTTATTATTTAAATAATAAAAGGTATACTTCATGACTGCACATTATTTTCTAAATGCTTATTTTTTCGTCATGAAATGAATGGGTTTAAATATTATATGATGTCTTCACGTTTTTAAGATTTATAAAATATGCTGAGAACAAAGGCAGCTAAAAAAGTGGGCATTGACCTGTGTTCTATACAGCATGACATGAGGATTTAAAAAAAAATATATATATATCAGATATATCAGACTTTTGTAAATTGAAAGTTCAACCGTGATAAGACTGAAGTCATAGCATTAAAACTGATATGTGGTCCTTTGTTTTCCCTCCAAAATAAAGGCTTGAAGGTTAGGAATATGCTTGCTTCCATCTCCCAGTAACCAAATACTGCCCCTTAATTCATTATATTGTCATACAAAACATTTTTATGTTTCTCAGGGTGAATTGGCTGTACACAGAAGGCCCAATGGGCTGAAGCCTGTATGTTCATGTGATTGTCTAATACAGAAAGTCTAAATGGGTTTGGTTCGGTGTAATGTTGCTCATTTTAGAGAGATGGCTTTGATGGAGTTTTTTTTCTTTATGGAAGTTCTAGGGGGTCAAGATCTTCACAGCTGCAGCCTGACACTCACATAGTTGAGGTTTAAGTTACTGTGGGAAGCTGAGCCTTTGGAAAATCAGAAACAAGAGATTTTACCACAAATGTTCACAAAACATTTATGCATGAAGGACATTTTGTCATTTGAGATGTCATGTTATTATGGACATTTGGGTAGTTTTCCTACAATATCCCCATTTTACACCCAAAAATTAACTTCTGTTGTGTTCTAACTAGGTCCACCCAACTCTACACAATCATTCTGCATGTTTGATTACCTTTAAGGCTTTTTACAGTTTTTCATCCCTTCAGGCAAGGCTTTGTCAAGCCAACATCAACGTTTATCTCTGATTGTTGTTCCTCTTGTTATTATAATCTCTGTTTTTGATTAATTTAATTTTATTTTTAAGTCTGTCTTGACTCAAGAGTTTAGAAATATTCCAATAGTATATCTTCCAATGTCGTTTACCCTACTATATTAATCTATTCACAAAAGTTATTTATAAAAGTCTAAATGTGCAATCTTTCTCAAGTTGTGCAACTCTTAAAAAAAGATTCCTTTCAGAAAATGATGCCTTTTACACAACCACAACAGGTTTGCACTGGTTTTCCTTTTTTTGCACTTCAGACCTAGTCAATAGACATGCTTGTTTGTTTGCTAAAAAAAATCAATTAAGTACTAGGCCTTTATCTGTGAACTGGTGTAAAAGGTTTTTATCCCTAATACCAATAAATAAAAACTTTACATTTTAGATTTGTTAAAAAAAAACATTGAGATGGCTCATAATTCTTTGAGAAGGTATGTTGAGAGGGTGTGTATCTGCCAGACTTGTTCAAATTGTGTTTTATGCACACTGACATCACAACTTAAGCCATCACTGTGAAATGCTGATTGAGCTGTAATTTTCAGCAGAGACTTGCATCTCTCCTGCGACGAGTCTTGTGGCTAATAGTTATTATTTCTGTCTGTTTCAGCAGGCGCAGGCCAAGAAAGAGGAGCCCGTTACACCAGCCTTAAGTGAAAGCATTCCAAAGTTCTACTTCCCTCGAGGACAGCCTCAGGCCAACATCAACATAGACAATCTCATTTCCAAGATTGAAAAAATATTTTCTCAATTTCCTGATGAAAGAGTCACTATTAAAGACATGGGGCTGGTCGCCAAGGTAAGTGTGGTTTGTAACGTGTCACTTTTACCCATTCTGCAAATTGTTCATTTGTGTAACTAACTTCTAACTGTTTACAAGTCTGAGGGTTGTACTTTTCTTGAAGTCAGTGGAAAAGTATCACCACTGTTTATATGTCAAATTACTTATCCTGTGTAGAACCCGTCAAGGTAAATGATGGGAATCAGAAGTTTAAACAAAATGATTTCTAAACATAATCTTTGCTAATTAGCCCCATTTATAGTTCCTACAGCACATGTGAAAGATGTAGTTATAATGTTGAAGCACTGATTGTGCTGAATTGCGTGTTTACGGGAGAATGGTTCTAGTGTTACATTTTATTTCTGAACCCTTCTCTAACTTTCAGACCTCAAAACCTTATAGCTTGATTTGCACTTAAGTATGGATTTTGAACTATATTAACACTTTTGTCTGCTTGCAGGCCTGCGATTGCCCATTCTATTGGAAAGCTCCATTGTTTCATGCTGCTGGAGGAGACAGGAGGGGATATGTGTCTGTTCACAAGTTTGTGGCAATGTGGAGAAAGTAAGACAATAGTTTTCTTACTGTGCTCTCACATTAGTGTTTGCGTTCATTTCATCAAGAGCTGAAGTGAAGTGAACTTGTGTGTGCGATTGTGTGGTTATTTTATACAATCATGCACTGTTCATTCAGTGTTTTGGATTTTCAAGTGGGGTGGGGGGGATTTACACAATGCTGTTTTTTACTGATAAAGTAAAATCTGAAATATTTTGCCTGTTGATTTTCACAACAGTTTTGTGAACCAGAAAATAATGTTAAAACCTCATCCATCAGATGCCCATTGTATCTGTAGACATGCCTGAGTACTTG
Organism: Danio rerio; assembly: GCF_052040795.2. Taxonomy (NCBI): domain Eukaryota; kingdom Metazoa; phylum Chordata; class Actinopteri; order Cypriniformes; family Danionidae; genus Danio; species Danio rerio. The sequence goes on along the minus strand of NC_141029.1, from coordinate 36,373,568 downwards.
ACAAACAAAATAACAATGGTGGAGTATAGAACTGCACAGTTTTTTTTTTTTTTTTTTTTTTTTTTTTTTTTCAAAAATGATGTCACCAACATCTGGCCTGACATGCATAATACATCATTTTTGTGGATCTGTGCGAATGGAGAGATGTTTGACAATCCTGTTGTCTTTATTAGGGCTGCTCGATTATGGGAAAAATCATAATCATGGTTATTTTAGTCATTATTGTATTCACAATTATTCAAAACAATATACAGTTGAAGTCAAAATGATTTGCCCTCCTGTGAGTCCATTTTATGAATATTTGCCAAAAGATGTTTTACAGATCAAGAAATTTTTTTGAATTCCATAGTATGTAATTCTATAAGTATATTGAATTAATTCTAGAGAAAGTCTTATTTGTTTTCTTTTGGCTAAAATAAAAGCAGGGTTAAATATTTTTAAAAAAAATTCAAGATCAATAATATTAGCCCCCTTAAGCAATATTTATTTTGAATTGTCTGCAGAAGAAAATGTTAGTCATGCCTAATTACCCTAACTTGCCTTATTAAGCCTTTAAATGTCACTTTAAGCTGAATGCTTGTATCTTGAAAAATATGTAGTAGCAAATTATTTACTGCCATCATAGCAAAGATAAAAGAAATCAGTTATTACAAATGTGTTATTAAATCTATTATGTTTAGACATATGTTTAAAAAAATCTTCTAAACAGAAATTGGGGGGATAATGTAAAGGTCTGCTAATAATTCAAGAGGGCTAATAATTCTGACTTCAACTGTATATACAATTATTTTCCCCCTGTAAATAAGGAAAAATATTATACAAATTGTACTTTAAGCATCTTCACTGTAATAAAAAAACTTTAATTTGTAGCTGCAAAAGTCCTTCAGTAAAGAGCAGTGAGTGATTTTTTTTTTTTCCTTTTGTTGTTTGATTAATAATGATAAAAACAGTCGGCAGCAGGAATATGGCGCGCCGTGACTTTAAGAGCAGTGCACTTCTAATTTATGGTTTCACTTTTACTTGTCTTTTGATTCTCAACTCATTTGTTTATTACATAAATGAGGGTTGATAAAAAATAATCGCTAAACAATACGTTTTGACAAATTAGCATGTATTTGACCATTGAACTGCTCTCATTAAGATGACTTTAGATGTGTGTGCTCTACTCGTCTCTGAGGCTGAGCGCATACACACAACAGCATGCAATTTCTTTCACACTTTTAAAGACATGAATGATTCGAATGTACATCAATGAATGCGCATCCCGTACTGATTACATTACAGAACATGCTTTTAGTCATTTGCACGTGAAACTGTGCTTTGCAGAGCAAAAAATGTGTACAACTGGAAAGAGGGCGGTATATGATGCAATATAATTTTATCTCAATGTTTCAAAATCGAAACTGAGTTACGATTAATTGCCTGTCCCAGTTTTTTTGTAAAAGTTTTCAAAAATACAATAGAAAATTATACCTTTATTTCAAATCTTTGTCATTAAAGGACCACTTTTAGAAATGCACAAATATAAATATTTGTATACTTTTAATGAGATTATTAGTCTTCCTGGGGTTGTCCTTAGGTTGACTGAGCATTTGGGTTGGGGTGTCCCTGAGTTTGTAGTCAAAAACCCTTGTTTTAAATCATCACAACTCTGTCATTTTATGTCCGAACTTGCCGAGCGTGAATTCCGGAGCCTCATTTGTAGATTCCATTTAATATGAGGCCACATATTTGAAGTGAAGAGTTTTGGAGTCTATATTGCTTTTTGAAAGGCTGAGAGGGAGCCTGAAACCATCTGTTTCCTCCCCATAGAGTGCTTCAGACCTGTCATGATGACGCATCCAAATTTCTTCACCTCCTGGCCAAGCCTGGCTGCAATTATTTGGAACAAGAAGACTTTATTCCATTCCTGCAGGTACAGAGTGCTGGACCTACCACTGAGAACACAGACACACGCATATGTCAGAATGCACTGAGCATCTATTATTTCAGCTACATATATTTGCTACACTATATGCCTTCCGTCCATGCAAAAATCCAAATATGACTCTGTTATAAAAAATAATTGTGTGCATTCTTTGAGTTCAGTGACGGACATGTCATTTATATTCTCTGGCAGGCATTGGTCACAGTGGGAGGATATGTATTCTGGCATCCACACTTTAATTTGTATTGTGTAGCTTTAGGAATTGCTTTGACTGTTTTGATGAATGAAAAAAGTATTGCAGTGGAGTAGATTGGCCTGTTCCCGTCTGCTCCTTTACAGCCGTGATTTATGTGTTTTTCTATTGTTTAATTTCACATGGGGAAGGGTCAAAGAGTCCTGCACCTCCCCCAAAATAAGTTGTCGTAATTTATCGCCTTTTACGCATATATACCAATATTTGACTATGAAACATGCATGAGCGGAATCTTTGCTGACGAAAGCACTAGATTGAAGACATTGGCCATATGTATGCAGAGAGAGAGAGAGAGAGAGAGAGAGAGAGAGAGACGGGCTAAAACCAAGATACAAGTCTGAGCTTGGCCTTAAAATCAGCCCTTTGTTCTAAGAAGTTTAATACCTTTAACATTTCCACACATCTTGTACCAACATATTATCCTCTTCAATCAGACAGACCAGAATGATTTTGCCGCTTCCCTGTAATCTAATCCAGAGTCTCTTTGCACACAAATGGATTTAACATTGGGTTTTTTATTCTGAAAGCTGTGTCTGTTATTATATGCTGACTTTGATGTTATATTGGTGTGTGAATCATTTTTATGCCTTTTTTTTAAGGATGTGGTGGATTCCCATACAGGCCTGGCGTTTTTAAAGGAGGCTTCAGACTTTCATTCACGCTACATTACCACTGTAAGGGATACTTCCAGTTGTGTATTTTTCTAGTGAATGAAACACTTTTTGTAAATTAAACATAGACATGCACCATTAACTGAAACTTTAAATAACACGAACAGACTGCATGTATACACAAAATATTATGTAGCTTAATTTTAAAAAACCAGCATAGTTTTGGTTAATGATTTAAATGAGCCTGATGTTAAACAGTGTTGTATCGGCCAACAGGTTGTCCAGAGAATATTTTACAATGTGAACCGCTCGTGGACTGGAAAAATAACATGTTCAGAACTCAGAAGAAGTACTTTTCTGCAGGTAGGTATCTTGCTATTCTTATTCATTGTCATAGTATTGATAGGTAAATGTAATTATCTTATTTCTAGAATTCCAAATAAATTTTTTTTGTTTTATTTTATTTATATTTTTTGGCAGTAAATTTAACTCTATAGTTATATTAAGGTCCGTTTGAAGCTGCTAGTCTTTTCTTTTCAGTATAAATAGAATGTATAGTTCTGATTAGATTTTTATACAATCATTTTAAACTCTGTCTGCTTATTTCAAACTGTGGCCCTAGGTGCTGCAAGGTCTGTGGAAAAGTTTAGGGGAATTAAAATAGTAAAAATATACATTTTAAACAAGCTATTGAGTAAAAATAATGGCCCGTTTCCACTGAGTGGTACAGTACGGTATGGGTCACCTTTATCAGGCTTGCGGTTCCGGTTAAAAGGGTACCAGTGGTACTCTTCGTGGGCGTGGTGTACAACAAAGTTTTAGTGGACGTCATGCTCACTTAAGGAAATGCCAAAGTAAAGCTGTACGAGTCGTTCACGCACTTTTCACTAAACGGATGCTTTTTAACCATAAATACTTGTGTATAAAACTTTATTACTAACCTTGCTACATATATTGATTATAGCTGCAAATCAATGATGTGAATAACCTACTGTAACGTCTGCAATTATATAAAATAAAGAAATAAATGCAAAATATAAGGGAAATAACACATACAGCCCCCTACAGTCTCCGATATGTTACTAATTACAGAAAAACTACTCTCAGCATACATTTAGTTCTTATTTTGGTTCAAAAACAACACACAACATATAGCCCACAGTCAGTGCAAACCACTCATCTGTATCTTTAATCTTCATCAGCACATGCAACCTCTGTTAGGGAGTAATTCCGTCATTCGTTCATAAGAGTCCAAAAGGTGATGGCAGCTTGTTTATGTTTTAGGTTGGTGAAAGAATCATTTGCTCCTTTGTTTTTTTTCTGGCTTCTCCTTTGTTTTTCATGTTTTACTCTTGCGTTTGTCAGTTTCTAATAGGATCGGATATAAGAAGCACTTCAATAGTCACAAGCACGTTATTATCATGAGCTCAAGAAGTTCGTTATTTCAAATATAGACGCGCAGCAAGCTCTCTGGAGAAAGTGAAACCGCTCACACTTTTAGACAGTATCGTAAAGCAAAAACAAGACATGGCGAATTTTGTTCTTGGCTTTGTTTGAGCTTGTGTTGACCTTGGCTCTTTATTATATGTATATAGTATTACAATGTAATGACTCCGCTGTGTATTTAAAAATTGTGGTTCCTTTGTTTTCATTCTCCTGGTTTGTTTACACTCTAGTGACGTGTCTCTGTCAACCAATAGCATTCAGTTACATGTCTAGCTCCGTCTTTTGGCACCCTTTTCTTGTGCTAGGTACCCTTTGCAAAGGTAACTAAAAAGTGGTACGGTACGTTTCACTTTTTGGTACTTTTGACGGTTGAAACAGCCATAAATGAACTTCAAATGGTTTCAGACCTTTTTGAATTTATTTTAGTTCATCTTGATATTATTAAGGATGTCTGAATGTAAATACAAAATATAATGATATAATGAAGAATGTCGGAAATCCTAAGCTATTGCCATCCATAGTAGAAAAAAATTTCTACCGGTTTCCAACATTTTTTCAGGGGAAAAAAGAAACTCAAACAGGTTTAAAACCAGCTTGGAGAAAATGAACACCACATTTTTTTTATTGGTGTTCTGGTGTCTAGATGATTGAAAACCGCTGATTTACCTTTTGTGTTGTGTAATGATGAAAATGGTTGCCTGCAGAATGTGGCACTTCTTGAAGAGGATGAAGAGATTAACCAGTTGACAGAGTTCTTCTCCTATGAACATTTCTATGTCATCTACTGTAAATTCTGGGAGCTGGATACAGATCACGACCTGTACATTGACCAGAGAGACCTAATGCGGCATAATGATCAAGGTGACCGTCCAGATGCTCACACTCTTTTGACATGCTCTTTAATGATTGGCTGCTTTATTGCTGGAGGTGTCGTTGAATTTCCGTCCTCTCCAGCAGCACTTGACTGCATATGTTTCTGTTTGCAGCAGTATGAGTTTACTGAGCTGAATGAAGTGCGGTCAAATTTTAACATCAATTTCCTCTAGAATGACGCCATGTCTGGCACTTTAATCATTTTATCTCCTTTTAGACAGGGTCAATAATGGCTGTGTCTTTTAAAATGATAAAATAAGGACATTAAATCATTTTGTTACTGTGCAGCATGCAAGATTTGCAACCTTTGACTGCAAATTATTGGAATGTTTAAGAATATGTCTGTGATGTAAATTGTCTGTTGTCTTTGACAGCCATTTCCCACAGAATGATTGAGAGAATATTCTCGGGAGCTGTAACCAGGTACAATCTTTCATTTTTCAGACATTTCAGAAAAAGAATTTTTCATTTTCTTTCCAGTTTTTGAAAGCTTGCATGTCATGTATCAATTTATGGAGTTTATGAGTGCTGTGATTAATTATACTCTGATTTTTAGGGGCCGAGCAGTTCATAAAGAGGGCAGGCTGAGCTACGGTGACTTTGTGTGGTTCCTCATATCTGAGGAGGACAAAAAGACTGAGACGAGGTCAGTCAAAATACTTTTTAATGTTTCTCAGAATTTTTTTTTTTACTTTGTCCTCATCAAAAATGTATAGTTGCCTTGCTAAATACTGAGTCGCTATATACACCTATTTAAAATTTGAGTAATATTAAAAAAAAATTGAAAAGAAACTCAATAAATTTAAATTCCAGACATAGTTTTTTTTTTGTTTGCACTTGCTCTCTAACTCTATAAAGTCACATGTCGTAACGCTGCTGTCGCTTGTGTAGCATAGAGTACTGGTTTCGCTGTATGGATCTGGATGGAGATGGAGTTCTTTCCATGTATGAGCTGCAGTACTTTTACCAGGAACAGTGTCAGAAACTTGAGGCCATGGCCATTGAACCATTGCCTTTCGAGGACTGCCTGTGCCAGATGTTAGATCTGGTTAAGCCAGAAAACCCAGGTATTATTTTAAATTATTATGTTGGTGTTAGATTGAACTTGATATCTTTTTGATAGATATTTGCATGCTCTCTTAGGCTCTTCATGCTCATCTGCCATCATTTTAAAGTAGTCTTTGAATTATACAGAGTTGGGTTTAGATTTTGGGTAACATTATACAGGGTGTCCGCGGTGTCTTAAGCCTTAAAATGTCTTATTTTGATTTGGAAATTTTTGAATTCACTGAAATATTGTGTTGTAGGTCTTAAGTTATTTTGAACAGGTCTTCAGTTTTCCTCTGTGAAGCTACCCAATTGGGCCGACAAAACCTTTTTTCATATATATTTAAGTTTTTTTATTGTCAAGACGTACAAATTAAATTCTCTACTCAGGGAGAGAAAACTAAAAACAATTACAAAATTCCTCATGATAGTAATAGAGCAAACATTTCACTTTACATGATTTTCTATATATACAAAAACTATTTACTGAAATAAGGTGGAATAGACATAGCATTTATAAATAAGCAGGAAATTTAAGGTTTTATAACAGATACTCATTAGGTTGAATAGGGGTTATTTACTCTACATTTAGACCAAAATTCAAAAATATAAATTTTTTATTATTCATGTAATTGTCTCCATAATAAATATACATTTAACAATTTTAAACTTGTAATTTAAAACAAGTTTTGGAAAAAAGTGTATGCAACTATATAATATATAGTTTTATTGTTTTGACTCATTAAAAAATGTGGCTAAGAAATAACGCTAATCATAATGAAATGCTAATCAGCAAATTTGCATTAACCCCGTATAAGTCTAACATTTCATTTAAAATGGTCTTAGAATTGTGTTAAAAAGGCTTAATTTTGACTTAATGAAAACTGCAGAAACCCTGATCATGCTTTATATCTACCAATGAGCAGTAATTATCTTAATAATAGTTTGGTAATAAGCCAGTAGATAATAGCATGAATTGTGACTAGGGATGTCCTAATCAGGTTTTTTTGCCCTCGAGTCTGAGTCATTTGATTTTGAGTATCTACCGAAACCGGATACGATACTTCTATATTACATAAAAAATAAAAAGAGCAAAGAAGCAGATTTAGGATGTTCCTTAGTTTTTATTTAATTCACCTTATTTTAACATTCAACAACTCTGTTAACAAACAGAGCACTTCTGTGAACAATCAAGTAATAAATCATTTAAATTCTTCACTTTTGGACTTTAGTGCAACAGCAAATATAAAAAATCCAATATAAATACAAATAGCTCCTCAACTTAAAATATCCAGCAGGCAATCCCAAGTTTACATATCTCACAGTTAGATATGGCAATGTTGTCGTCATCAACTTTATAATAACTCCAGACTGCAGACATACTTGAGCTTTCCGCTTCAAGCTGCTTTCGTGTTCTACTTTGGCATTTAACCAATAGTGTCTCTGCAACAAAGTGATGTCATGCTGCACACATTGCTGTTTCTGTGACATAAAGAAAGTGGTTTAACTCTTTGCATATATACATATATATTCGAGTTCTGATCAGGAGGTAACATTCGAGTCCTGATCAGGAGGTAACGTCTAATTCCAATCGAGTCTGAAACCGTGAGATCGGGTCCAATCTCGGATCATGTGATAGGACCTGGACTTTCCTAATTGTGACTTAAATTAAATTATAACAGGTTTTTCTTATTATGACCGACATGCAACTGGCAAAATGGTTTCAATGTTTTTGAATTTTTTATTTCTATTATTATTTTTTTTCTCCACAGTGTCAACACTGGGGGAAAAAACGAGATAGCATGTGTTGGGTGTATACGTTTTTTTGTGTGTTTTCACTAAGGGTGCAAGTTTCATTGTCAGAAGAGTATTCATGTAAAACATACCGATATTGCAAAGACTTTTTTTATATCAAAGAGATGCAGGACACAGTCTGTTGATCATCTGTGTTTGTGCACACTGTCAGATAGAGAACTTTGCATTGGACTGTGTGCAGACGTATACTACTGTTGAGCTAAACAGACAGCAAAATGAAGAATACTTTAGGGGTTAAACCACATCCTATCACAAGCAAAACTGCATATTACTTGCAGCTTCTTTAACCAACTTCTCTGTTCTGATCAGGAAAGATCACACTCAGGGACTTAAAGAGGTGCAGGATGTCCCATATTTTCTTCGACACGTTCTTCAACATTGAGAAGTATCTAGACCATGAACAGAGGGATCCCTTATTGGCTGCAAGGGTAATCAATAACTTTTTTTCATTACATATTTTATTTGCTGTTATGGTCACTTTGATGCTGACTTGTGTTGTTGTTCTGCAGGATGCTGAGGCAGTGGGCCAGGAGATTTCGGACTGGGAGAGATATGCTGCAGAGGAGTATGACAACTTAGTGGCTGAAGAAACCGCAAATGAGCAATACCATGATGGGTAAGACTTCACTTCTCACGACTCACCTGCCCACAGACCACAGCTTTATCTCTGCACAGCAACACACATGAACATCTGCTGCAAGCAACATCTTAACTGCACGTCTACAATTCATCTAACTGGAGTTCACCTCGTCCTATAAAAATTTAAAATATGATTTTTAGATGTTAGTTTCATTATTGTTCCTTTTTAGGATATCTTTATGCTAGTGCGCACCAAAACAGTGACGATATACATTTAGAAGATTCATTCATTCATTTTCTTGTCCGCTTAGTCCCTTTATTAACCGCCAACTTATCCAGCATGTTTTTACGGAGCAGATGCCCTTCCAGCCGCAACCCATCTCTGGGAAACATCTTCAAACACTCACTCACACACACTTATACACTACAGATAATTTAGCCTACCGCATGTCTTTGGACTGTGGGGGAAACCAGAGCACCCGAAGGAAACCCACGCAAACGCAGGGAGAACATGCAAACTCCACACAGAAACGCCAACTGAGCCGAGGTTCGAACCAGCAACCTTCTTGCTGTGAGGCAACAGCACTACCTACTGCGCCACTGCTACGCCCCACATTTAGAAGATATACAACTTATTTTGTTTTTCACCTTGTCATTATGCCTAAATAGATCAACAGTTTTATTCTTGTCACCTCATACTTTAATTTCTCATCAAATCTCTGACCAATTAAATGCTCTCTAGCATCTGACATCCCCCTCCCCCTTCAAGACGCTTCACATTTGATGCGCTTGAGCCTTCCCACTCACTGACAGAGCAGTGATAAAACAAAATGCTATTGGCTGCTTTTTGTGTTTTTTTTAAAGGGAAGAGCTACACTATGTCCCACTATCTCTTCATGTTTCGGTTGAAATTACGCCAAACATCGAATAAAAATGCACATTTCAAAGCACTTCACGGGACCTTTAAATTCTCAAAATTTTAATTGTAGCCCTTAAAGTCTTAAGTTCACTAAAATAGTGTTGTTGATCTTAAATCATTTTAAACACTTCCTGTTTTTTTATGTCCATGTAAAGATACCTAATTGAGCCAGAGATGCATCAGAAGTGAAGAGTTTACCCGTGACCATTCATAAATGAAATCTGTGTACTGGAGCTGATGGCATCTCCTTACTACTAGCCTGAGCAGACCTTTTAAAAAAAACAGTCAGCCAAACTCTGTTCAAGAGCTAGGATATGAGTGTCTTGCTCGTTTAATCGTGTAATGAATCTACACAATCAAACTCGATAGCCATTGAACTGAGTAAAACTATAAATGAAATGAAAGGGATATAAAAGATTCATTATAAATGTTACAAGTTGTTATCACTTTAAGATACAAAATGTATGCAGATTCATTGATAAGTCTGAAGCGTATTAAGCATTAGTGCAGATCAGCAATAACAGTCATCTTCTAACATGCATTTAAACTAAACATATTCTACTACAATATAAAATGAAATGATTAAACATTCAGATAAACTTACAGCCTATACTTTCGACAGGATTTAGAAGGTGACAGAAACGCTTCATGTGCTTTCTGCTTCACACGTTCGTTGCTTTGGTTTTTCCTAAAGCGTGAAACTGGCGGATAAGCGTCAAAATAAAAGTCCTGGCAATAAGATTTGCATCTAACAAGCTAAATGCACACAGACTTTTAATTTTCAACCAGGCAGCCCAAGGGCTTCCAGTCTTTCCATTACAAAGTTGTCACGTTTAAGATCTGATTTCTTTAAAAATCATCAATCTTCACTGCCTCTTAGATGTACAAAATGAAGTGGATCACATCTTTAAAATAAGACTGTTTATTTTACCCTAGTATTTTCAATGGAATTTCTGTGCTAGCCTGTAGCTACTGATGGCGCTAGTGGTTACAACGGTCTTTCAATTAGTTTTATGCTTAAACTAAATGAATGCTTAAGTCTATTTCACTGAACGTATTGTAATTACATTAAAACATCAATGCTGTAAAAACAACCTTGTGAAAATTAAAAGTCACATTAAGCGTTCACCGGAAGTTTAGCATTGGCTTTAAAACTCTAGCTGTGCATAGAGCCCATAGCGACAGGAAAACGAAACTTATACTGAAATAATAATGCATTACAAAAATATAATACTGTTGTATACAAATGTCCAACATGAACAGTACACAGGTCGTTCATATTGGTGTTAAAATGTCTTAAATTGGACTTGGTGAAATCAGCAGAAGCACTGTTTTAATAACATCAATCCACTTTTGTCATTTGCTGCATTGTCACTGCACTACATCAGTGTGCTGATCATAAACCATCACACACTGCCTGATCTGAGTAGAGCTGAAACAGGTAAGACATCACAGGAGCAGGCCTGAGCTTCCTTCCATCATCTCCTCCACTTCTGCTCCTCATGGCTTCACCCGCTAACCGAACACTTCCACGGTTTGCTTGTCAGATTAAAGTTTTACTTCCTCGCACAAGTTCCTTTTCAGTATGTCAGTGTTTTTGTCAAAGGCATGCAGCTCACTTGTCTTTTCCTTGTATGTTTTTGCCCCCCTGTTAGTTCTGGAATTGTTGTCTTATTTATTCATAAGAGTTACGTCAAACTGACCACTTCTGAGATGGTCATTTTACTAGTAGCTACCTGTTGTTTTTTGGCCACAAACTAGTTTTATCTGCCAGTGCCGGTAGCCTAGTGTGTTGACATATAGTGCAACTGTGCTACAGGTGTCCTGACTTCCAGACCCATCTCTCTCCCACTTCACTTCCTGTCAACATACTGTCCTGTCATAATAAATGAATAATATATATGAGCATGAGCTATATCAGAAATCACCCTATACCCTTTAATAGTGCACTATTTGAGGGAGCAGCCATTTGTTGTAGTGTATGGCAACAAAAAGTATTGCCAAGTATTGAAGATGTATTTTCTTTTAGATATTTACTTCCAGAACCCAACTCTTCTTGCATTTTGTTACTAACAAACGTTTTGGTTTCAGGTACGACAATATTTTAGACCCGGCGGATCACGTGACGAGTGCATTAGAGCTGCACAGTGAGAAGAGACATCTGTTCGGGATCCCCAGCCCTCACTGCAACCTGGATCTGGATGAATATGAATACGAGGACGATTTCGAATGAGGAGCACACGAATAAATAAAGCATCATCTGGTAGTGTGTAGAACCCATCCTGCTCTCACACACCTGGTTCAGCTATCCCAGGCTAAAGAGCGATGCGGATGCACTCCTACAGGCCGCTGGATGCCGGACAGCAAACAGCAGCCAGAGACGGATTGTGCTGGTCCAGGTTTTCTGTCAGTCTGCGCACAACCAGCTTTCTAAAACCAAATGTAGCAGCAACTACACTGGAAGCCAACCACAACACTTGAAATATTGATTCTGCACTAAACATTGAAGATTTTAATGCTGGTGAGACATTCCAGAAGATTGATGATTTCAGCTTGATGGCTTCTTTCTCCTGGAGCTTTGTCCACATGCTGTGTGTGTGTGTTTGTGTTTGAGGGTCACGCTAATATGAAGTAATGCAGTAATCAGACTCTGATGTTTTACTGTGTCTGTGTGAGAGGTTTATAAGTTATAATGTATTTATGTATATTTGTTTATATATTGTTTGGGTCATGTCTATAGAAGTGCTTCCTAAAGTTGCTTTTATTGTAATAATGAACTTTTGTTTTTCAACTGTCTTATCGTTCAATAAAGTATTAAGACAAAAATATTTCATGCGTTCACTGTGGGATGTTATTTGCTGTTTTAATGCACTTTTTAAAAGCAACAATCACTTCAGGACAAACCCTCAGTTTGCTAACAAAAGACAATGCACTAAAACTAAAAGTATCTTCAATTCAAGTCATCTTGATTTCTATAGCGCTCGAAGTAGATTGTGTCAAAGCAGTATAACAGTTCTAGTAAACTGAAACTGTCAGTCCAGTTTTCAGAGTTTAGTTCAGGTCAGTGTGGTTTAAATTTCACTGCTGATGGTCCAAACACTGAAGAGCAAATCCATCAATGTGCAGCTCCACAAGTCCCAAACCAAGCAAGCCAGTAGCAAGGAACAATCTTCACCAATTGAGGAAAGTGAAGGAAAGAATCTTCCATGTCTTACTTTTTTTTATACTGTTTGTGTCACTTAATATATGCACTGATTGTTTGAAAATACCAAATATCTGTTACAACTGAGACTAGTCTAATAGACCATATCAATGTAATCATGTCATTAGCCCATAAACATTTCCTGTTTGTTATCAAACTATTTTCTAACTGTAACAACAGGTAACTCAATCATAACTTCATGTTAAAACAGCTATCATAATATTATTTATCAATATGTGGCTCTTTTTGGATTCTCTGAAGCTAATTGAAAATGAAAAACCCGAAATATGTTGGGGCCATTGATTTTGAATAAATCTCTCAAAATGATTTATATTACATTTAGTTTGGTGAAAAATTTGACTAATTGGTCACACTTTATTTAGATGGTCCATTTGTTGAATTTAAGTTAGATTGCATCTACATGCCGACTAATTCTCATTAGATTAAGTAGACTGTTATGGTTAGTGTAAGTAAACCTGTACTTGCAAAGTTTCTTATAGTCAGTTAAATGTCTGTTGAAGGAGCAGTATCAACAGATATTAGGCAGACAGTCTATTAATGCTCAAATGGATCATCAAAATAAAGTATATCCGACAAACACGGCTTTATCTGAAATAATTTCATGTGCATCGTCATTTATCAGTTTGTGTGTATATTAATTTAGCTGGGAATAAATGATTAGCATTAACAATCCTATTCTACGTCTTTTTGAACAGGAAAAGCACAATGTCATTTTCCACAGTTCTTCATTTTGTATGGATAATTGTTCAAATAAAATATATATATAATTCTGGACAGGTATAGGTTTTTAAAAATTAAGCAAAACAAAAACAAGATGTTTCTTTTGCAATGGGTCAATTTTTTATTTTGTGATTTACATTGTATCCAATTTTGGTCTCAACATATGAGCAGTACCAAAAATGTATCTGCATTACATTACATTAAACATGGTAATGTAAAATGTTAAACAGTATGGACCCCTTTACCATAGTAAATACTACAAATATATAAAAGGATGAACATCAACAATGTATTACATAAGGAAAAGAAAATGACATACGCTGTCTAAATACAGTTGTTGTAGCTTATATAGCAAACCTGAACGAACAACTACATGATTCAATGAAAATATCTGTGGTCCTGAATGACGAAATATATAGTGTTGACAAATGTTTCCAGAAAAACTGAAGGTCTAAACAACAATATTATTCAATTTAGTATTAAATGTGTCAACATTTGAAAGTGCGTTGTCTTGTGTTTTAAGCCCTCAGGCCTAGTGCAAATCAATGCACCATATTCTTTACAAAATATTTCAGCACCACCATAAAAGATGTGTACACTTAAAGTGGATATACAGGGAATTATGCAGTACGGCAGTCCATATACAGTATATATATATATATATATATATATATATATATATATATATATATATATATATATATATATATATATATATGTATATATATGTATATATATATATATATATATATATATATATATATATGTATATATATATATATATATATATATATGTATATATATATATATATATATATATATATATATATATATATATATATATATATGTATATATATATATATATATATATGTATATATATATATAAAGACTCATGATAACAAAAGTGAAGTACAGCATTAGACGTCGATCTCTACAGTATCAACATCCACCTCCTCACTGCTCCTCAGGCCTTTATCAGACTGGAGATAAAGATGTTCTCGGCTCAGTGGAGTTTGCTGGACCTTTGAGTCATTAAAACTGTACAGAGACAAAAAAAAAAATTCCAACATTCTGTTAGTCACATGACTGACTCTTCACTGTCAATAAGAGTTTATTGAGCTCACCTTCTCAAAAGCTTGCTTCCCCTCAGTTCTGTAGAGGGAGAAAGAAAGCGTTGCTCTCCTGCAAACAGAATTATTTTAACAATCAAACTGTTGAAATAAAAAAACATATAAAATTAAAGCTGCAAGCAGCGATGATAGGGACCTCGCACCCGGGCTCACCGCCGCCCGGTGACCTTACGATGACAGAGAACAGCGAACAATAATAATATAAGCCAATATATTTAAAAAAAACTAAGAAAATCACAGATTTATGCCAAACTTCCTCCTGTCAGCAGGTGGCGCTATAACTGTGACTCAAGATTGGCATTTAGATGTCTTCAGGAGAGGAATTTAATCAACCATGTGAAGTTTCAGGCACATGGGACATTGTGTGGCTGAGTTATAAGCCAAACTACCTTCTGCCAGCAGGTGGCGTTATGACTGACTCAATATTGTTATGTGGATGTGTTCAGGAGAGGACTTTTATCAACCATGTGAAGTTTCAGGCAGATAAGAGATTGTGTGGAGATTGTGTTATAAGACAAACTACATTCTGCCAGCAGGTGGCGCTATTAAAGACTCAATATTATTATGTAGATGTGCTCAGGAGAGGACTTTCATCAACCATGTGACATTTTAGGCAGATCTGACATTGTGTGGCCGACTTACAAGCCAAACTTCCTTCTGCCAGCAGGTGGCGCTATGACTTTGACTCAATATTATCATGTAGATGTGCTCAGGAGAGGACTTTCATCAACCATGTGAAGTTTCAGGCAGATCGGACATTGTGTGGCCGAGTTACAAGCCAAACTACCCTCTGCCAGCAGGTGGCGCTATGACTGACTCAATATTGTTATGTAGATGTGTTCAGGAGAGGACTTTTATCAATCATGTGAAGTTTCAGATAGATCGGACATTGTGTGGTTGAGTTATAAGGACTTCCTGTTCCATGGCGAAGCGTTGAGGTTTGTCATGCCACCACAGACACGCCCCTCTGCAAAAACTCTAGATCTTCACAATATGTCATCGCTAGAGCTTTCAGATGACACCACTCTATTTTGGTGCTGATACGGGAAAGTTTGTGGTAGGAGTTTGTTATAGTGTCAAACATGTCATTTCCTGTGGCCAGCAGGTGGCGCTATAACTGTAATTGGATATCGGCACGTAAACCTGGTTAGGTCAGGACTGTTATTAAATGTGTGAATTTTGAGGCAGATTGAATATTGCATGCCTGAGTTATAACGATTTCCTGTTTGGTGGCGAATCATCAAAGTTTACGAGGCCGCCATGGACACACCCATCGATGAAAACTCTAAAGCTTCGCAATTTAACATCACCAAGGCTTTAAGATGACAAAACCCAATTTTGGTGTTGATTGGATAAAATCCCTAGGAGGAGTTCGTTAAAATACAACGCCTGGAAATGGCAAAAACGCCACTTTTTCGCCGCAGGAAGTTAATAATATCTGACTTCCTGTTGGGTTTGAGATATGGCTCCAAGAGACTTTTTCGTATGTTTTGGCATGTTTGAGGTGTGTGCCAATTTTCGTGCATGTGCGTGATTCGTAGCTCGGGGGCTCGTCCGTTTAATTTTTCTAGGTGGCGCTGTCGAGTCATTTTGCCACGCCCACTTTAATATTGTTATGTGGATGTGTTCAAGAGATGACGTTTATCAACCATGTGAAGTTTCAGGCAGATCGGACATTGTGTGGTTGAGTTATCAGGACTTCCTGTTCCATGGCGAAGCGTCGAGGTTTGTCATACCGCCACAGACACGCCCCTCTGCGAAAACTCTAGATCTTCACAATATATCATCGCTAGAGCTTTCAGATAACACCACCTAATTTTGGTGCTGATACGATAAAATTTGTGGGAGGAGTTTATTACTCAGTAAATTATGTCATTTCCTGTGGCCAGCAGGTGGCGCTGTAACTGTATCTGGATATTGGCATGTAAACGTGTTCAGGTCAGGACGCTTATCGAGCGTGTGAATTTTGAGGCAGATCGGATAATGCATGCCTGAGTTATAACGACTTCCTGTTTTGTGGCGAATTGCAAAGTTTGCGAGGCCGCCACGGACACGCCCATCGACGAAAACTCTAAAGCTTCGCAATTTAACATCGCCAAGGCCTTTAGATGACAAAACCCAATTTTGGTGTCGATCGGATAAAATCCCTAGGAGGAGTTCGTTAAAATACAACGCCTGGAAATGGCAAAAACGCCACTTTTTCGCCACAGGAAGTTAAAAATATCCGACTTCCTGTTGGGTTTGAGATATGGCTCCAAGAGACTTTTTCGTATGTTTTGGTGTGTTTGAGGTGTGTGCCAATTTTCGTGCATGTGCGTGATTCGTATATCGGGGGCTCGTCCGATTAATTTTTCTAGGTGGCGCTGTCGAGTCATTTTGCCACGCCCACTTCCGAAGCCCTTAACAAACGTAAATTTTCGCCACTTCTGAGGCGTGTGCAAAGTTTCGTGAGTTTTCGGGCATGTTTAGCCCCTCAAAACCGCGATTCATTCCGCGGAAGAAGAAGAAGAAGAAGAAGAAGAAGAAGAAGAATAATTAAAGCTGCAAGCAGCGATGAAAGGGACCTCGCACCCGGGCTCACCGCCGCCCTTTGGCCTCAGGATGACAGAGAACAGCGAACAATAATAATTTAAGCCGATATATATAAAGAACCTGAGAAAATTACACATTTATGCGAAACTTCCTCCTGTCAGCAGGTGGCGCTATAACTGTGACTCAAGATTGGTATGTAGATGCCTTCAATAGAGGAATCTTATCAACCATGTGAAGTTTCAGGCACATGGGACATTGTGTGGCTGAGTTATTAGACAAACTACCTTCTGCCAGCAGGTGGCGTTATGACTGACTCAATATTGTTATGTGGATGTGTTCAGGAGCAGACTTTTATCAATCATGTGAAGTTTCAGGCAGATCAGAGATTGTGTGGAGATTGTGTTATAAGACAAACTACATTCTGCCAGCAGGTGGCGCTATGAAAGACTCAATATTATTATGTAGATGTGCTCAGGAGAGGACTTTCATCAACCATGTGACATTTTAGGCAGATCTGACATTGTGTGGCCGAGTTACAAGCTAAACTTTCTTCTGCCAGCAGGTGGCGCTGTGACTATGACTCAATATTATTATGTAGATGTGCTCAGGAGAAGACTTTCATCAACCATGTGAAGTTTCAGGCAGATCGGACATTGTGTGGCCGAGTTACAAGCCAAACTACCTTCTGCCAGCAGGTGGCGCTATGACTGACTCAATATTGTTATGTGGATGTGTTCAGGAGAGGACTTTTATCAATCATGTGAAGTTTCAGGCAGATCAGACATTGTGTGGTTGAGCTATAAGGACTTCCTGTTCCATGGCGAAGCGTTGAGGTTTGTCATGCCGCCACGGACACGCCCCTGTAAAAAAACTCTAGATCTTCACAATATATCATCACTTGAGCTTTCAGATAACAACCAACCAAATTTGGTGCTGATATGAAAAAATTTGTGGGAGGAGTTTATTACTCTGTAAATCATGACATTTCCTGTGGCCAGCAGGTGGCGCTATAACTGTATCTGGATATCGGCATGTAAACGTGTTCTGGTCTGGACTCTTATTAAACATGTGAATTTTGAGGCTGATCGGATAATGCATGCCTGAGTTATAATGACTTCCACTTTTGTGGCGAATCATCAAAGTTTGCAAGGCCCCCACGGACACGCCCATCGACAAAAACTATAAAGCTTCGCAATTTAACATCGCCAAGGCCTTTAGATGACAAAACCCAATTTTGGTGTCGATAGCATAAAATCCCTAGGAGGAGTTCGTTAAGATACAACGCCTGGAAATGGCAAAAATGCCACTTACTTGCAGCAGGAAGTTAAAATTATCCGACTTCCTGTTGGGTTTGAGATATGGCTCCAAGAGACTTTTTCGTATGTTTTGGCGTGTTTGAGGTGTGTGCCAATTTTCGCGCATGTGCGTGATTCGTAGATCGGGGGCTCGTCCGTTTAATTTTTATAGGTGGCGCTGTCGAGTCAATTTGCCACGCCCACTTCATTATTGTTATGTGGATGTGTTCAGGGGAGGACTTTTATTAACCATATGAAGTTTCTGGCTGATCGGACTTTGTGTGGTTGAGTTATGAGGACTTCCTGTTCCATGGCGAAGCGTTGAGGTTTGTCATGCCGCTACGGACACGCCCCTCTGCAAAAACTCTAGATCTTCACAATATATCACCGATAGAGCTTTCAGATGACACCACTCAAATTTGGTGCTGATACCATAAAATTTGTGGGAGGAGTTTCTTACAGTGTAAAACATGTCATTTCCTGTGGCCAGCAGGTGGCGCTATAACTATATCTGGATATTGGCATATAAACGTGTTCAGGTCAGGACTCTTATCAAACGTGTGAAATTTGAGGCAGATCGGATAATGCATGCCTGAGTTATAACGACTTCCTGTTTTGTGGCGAATCGTCAAACTTTGCGAGGCCGCCACGGACACGCCCATCGACGAAAACTCTAAAGCTTCGCAATTTAACATCGCCAAGGCCTTTAGATGACAAAACCCAATTTTGGTGTCGATCGGATAAAATCCCTAGGAGGAGTTCGTTAAAGTACAACGCCTGGAAATGGCAAAAACGCCACTTTTTCGCCGCAGGAAATTAAAAATATCTGACTTCCTGTTGGGTTTGAGATACGGCTCCAAGAGACTTTTTCGTATGTTTTGGCATGTTTGAGGTGTGTGCCAATTTTCGTGCATGTGCGTGATTCGTAGATCGGGGGCTCGTCCGTTTAATTTTTCTAGGTGGCGCTGTCGAGTCATTTTGCCACGCCCACTTCCGAGACCCATAATAAACGTAAATTTTCGCCACTTCTGAGGCGAGTGCAAAGTTCCGTGAGTTTTCGGGCATGTTTAGCCCCTCAAAATCGCGATTCATTCCGGAAAAGAATAATAATAATAATAATAATAATAATAATAATAAACGGAGCAATTCCAATAGGGCCTACGCACCGTTTCGGTGCTCGGTCCCTAATAAACAGAGCAATTCCAATAGGGCCTACGCACCGTTTCGGTGCTCGGTCCCTAAATATGAAATCTGACTAATGGTAGCTGAAGTCATCAAACTGACAATATCAGGCTTTTGCTTAGAAGATACCAAAACAACTTTTTTTTTTCTTTTTTTTTTTGTCCAGTGGATTAACTTGCACAGATTCATTGTTCACCTAAACTAGAACAATGGGCACGGGCTATAAGCAGTACATATTGATCTCACACAGACTTTAATGTTCTACTAAAGAAGAAAGTCGATCTACATCTTCAACGTCCTGAGTGTGAGTAAACTGATTAACCCTTGTGTACTGTTCTAATTGACTACCCTTTCATTATGTTGGTGTCTGTTTTTGCCCCATTGACTTCCATCATAATCACATATTTTGATAGAAAAACCATGACAGCATATAATCACGCATTCTTGATTGTTGCTGGTTTCCCGTTGAGAAGAGTCACAATATGTCATTTTTACTGTTGATCTTTAGTGGGCAGCATTAACCCTTTAGATAGGCCTGTGCAAACCAGTTCCTGCCTTTTACATGGACTTCTATGGAGTAAAACAGCAGATTATAATGTGTGTGTGTGTGCATAAATACACTTACTATGTTCTGAGAGCTGGGGTCAGTTCTACATACGTGGATTACTCAATTAGCTGGATTTGGTTATTGACTATTTGACACGATCCAGGAACATTTAGTTCTTTAATCCTAATCCGAGAGTTGTTGTCATAAGAAAACAGTTGTGGTAGCTCAAACCTGCTCAGGAGCAGCAGCTTATTTCATATAAGCAGGATTAGATCGGGTCATTTCAAGCAAAGGTAATACTGAAAGTAGAGCTGGGTGATTTGGCCTAAAATCTAAATCTTAATTAATTGAACAATTTAACTCAATTACAATAAAAAAATTTTATTTTGCTTTCATAATTGACTGATTGTTTTGTACAGTAAGTATGCTCTTATATTAGCAGTGAGAGATTTGTGAATGCAGGGTGTATTACTTCATTTTAAAATAACTGAAGCAAACGCACACGGTGCGTTCGACTTGATGCAACATTTGCAGACACTTTTACTGATCTACATACTTTTTTGATCCTAATATGCTGATTAAGAAACTTGAATAAGCCTAGGCTATTAGAATAAAGAAAATCCCCTCTAAATGTAAAGCTAAATAAACTGCTAAATACTCTCGACACAGGAAAGTGCAAAACCTGCAGCCCACAACACATGTGGAAAGTTATTTCATATCATATTTAACAAACCATTTACTACGAGTTTTATATCATTTTGCTCACGTGATAATTAAATAGTAATCAGATGATGTCAATACGCTGCTGTGCCATTAGTAGGACCACTCCGCAGATTTTTAGCCCATTATTAATTCTGTTTATTTACTTAAGTAAATGTAAATCTGCATTTATTCAGTTTTTATTCAGTAATTTATTTCTTTTTATTTAATATATTAAGATTTTAGTTATGATACTCCCAAAATAATTCTGCAGAAATCCGCAGATTTTTACCAAAAAACGTCCGCAGATTCCGTCTGGCCCTAGCCATTAGCCAATCACTGCATTGCTGATCATGATTTCAATAGATCAGTCCTTCACAACACACGCAGCGATCCCAGATCAGTTCATCCAGATATTTAATCTGATTCGTGAGCTTGTTTGAAGGACAAAATTAGCCAGAGATCAGTTATCAAGATTAAAAGATCCAGAATCTGTCAAATCATCTTAAATCATTTAAGCGAGGTATAAAGAATGGACCCTGAGCTGCTTATTTTGATTTTCTCAGAAATATCAAGATAAGTGCACAAAAGTCTCTCTCACACACACAAACACACACACAAGCTTTTTTTTTGCATTGCAACTAATGATCAACAGTAAAAATAACATATTGTACCTCATCCCGACAGGGAAAACAAGCAACAATCAAGAATGCGTGATTATATTGTTCGATTACAGCCAAAAAGCTGCTATTGTTGTATTGGAAAAATGTTAATCCTCCAACTGCCAAACTATGGCTTGAAGAATTGATATCTACTCTGCACCTGGAACGAACAAGATTTATTTTAAAAGGCAATATTGGACAATTTCAGAAAATTTGGGGCCCTTTCTTTTGTTACTTCATGGGGAATTCTTGCCCCCAAAGCAATGTATTGTAACTAAAAGTTGTTTTGATTATCACTGTAGTGTATACTTACAGGCTGGGCTTGGGGTGTTTGTTTTTTTTGTTTGTTTGTTTTGTTTTTGTAAATGTATGCATATCAGAAAACTAATCCTGTGATTATTGTAAGTTTATTCAACGACCAAATAAAAAACTTATTTGACAAAAAAAAGGAAAAAAAAGAATGTGTGATTTAATGGTTTCATGGCTTTGCAATCAAAAAATGTGATTATAATGGAGGTCAATGGGGCAAAAACAGACACCAACATAATAAAATAGTCATTTTTCATAGCATTTTTTATAAAATATGTGTCAAAACATAGATTTGTCAGCGAAAAACATTCCATTTGCTCAAACACAGTGAAAGTTGTAGCCGAATTCAGACCCAAAATCACCCCGGAGCAGATGAAGACATCCCGACAGCAGACAGGGGTTAAACTGAATTGATTGAGTACAGTGTAAATGGTGATTTTTGTGTGAACTATCCCTTTAGAGAAGCTCAGCAGTGGCCAGTGAGTGTCTCACCTTCAGACTGGACGAGTCTAATAGAGGGAGACCTGGAGCGGTTAGTGAGAGAGGGCTGTTTGTTGGTGTCGGAGCTGATGAAGGAAACAGCATCCTCTCCCTCAGCTGTGCCCATCAGAGATGCCCTGTAGTAAATCAGCGGCATCCAGCTCTCTTCTCGGTTACTGATGACCTGCTCGCCTGCAAACTTCTGCAGATAACCATAACTACAGGGGGGAAAGCAAGACGTGATTGAGACTGTTTTAGTGAAAGTAAGCTGAGATGTGGAGAGCTGATTTAGTTTAGACTCACATGGTCTTCTTGTCAGGTTTGAGCAGTTTGCTGGAGAATTCGCTGAGGATGGTGAGGTACGAGACGTACGGTGGAGACTGTTTCTCGGACTGCTGAACAAACCCTTGGAAAACAAATTCAATGCCGTCCCTGCACAAAAAAAGCCACTTATTCAAGCGCAGGTACAGGAGAAGCACATTTCATCACATCAAAAGTGACACCGTCTACTTTGTTAGCTTTATTAAATTATTAAAGAGTTAATTATTAGTTAATTATTAAAGAGAACAATTCATCCTTGCTAGTTAATCTGTGGTCTGATGAACTCAATTCTGAGATTAGATTGTAACACTCTGGGCTAGTTTTTAACATACACTTGAATGCCAGTGAGGGAGAGTCATGTACTGTAAGTTGGCTTTTGTCATGAGATTAATGTAAACAGAGCTCGCTATGAATGCTCTTGTTATTCACGTCAAACTTTCCTAACTTTATTAAAGATTATTTTAGGTTCAAGTGGTATTTGTAAGGAACAAGATAAGTTTAATAAACAAAAACGAAGTCTACAACTTTTGGTCACAAAACATTTTCGTTAATTGAAATATAACAAAAACCTCATAATAAATGACAAACTAAATAAGAATATTGTCACTGAAAAACTAACTAACTACTATTATTACTAACTAATAGTTAAATAATAGTAGTCAGGATTAATAAGCATTCGTTCTTTGGCGGAAAAATCTGGCCTGCGACTGCTATATATAGAAATAACAGTAGATTGTGCTTCTTATCTTGTTTAGATAAACTTGATGTGTTCTAACTTCATTTGTCAAAAAAGTGAACTAGGCATGTTTGACTACATGAATGATCTGTAATATGAAGAAATTTGCCTTCATTCTTTTACATTTTTACTTTTATTTGTTGCATTTGTGTGGTTTTGGGTTTTAGTGTTTGTACAAATGATGCTTTGATTTTATTACTAACAGGTTTGCTAACTATAATTAATGTAAGCGGTGTATAAAGTAAACTTTGCTATAATCTAACTCGAAACTAGAATCTAGGGCCATATATTCTTGCAAAATAAAATTTTGCAAACAAAAAATAAAGTATTAAGCAAATAAATGGAAATCTCCAAAAATCAAAGCAAAAATAAATACATTTATTTAAAAATACATTTTGCTAACAAAAATAAAAAAGTGCAAGATGAGAAATAAAAATGTAATTTGCAAACAAAAAAGAATGCAAATAAAAATCAAGAAGTGAAAAAAACCCAAAAATATTTGCAATAAAAAACTAAATATTAGCAAAAAAATTTTACCCAAATTTTCCCTTTGCAATTTTTTAAGATTTATTTATTTTTTCTCAATACTTTATTTTTCTTTGCAAAACTTTCTTTATTTTGCAAATAAATATGGCCCTAGATATACTCCACATAGAATTACCAAAAATAGAATTGCGTTTACAACATAAAAACTAAATTAAACTTACAATACCATTTATGAATCGAATTCAAACTAACCTGAAATGTACAGCAAATTAAAAGAGTATCGAAATATAAATGCTTTTTATTTATTTTAAAAAATATAAAACAAATAGAAATGTGTTCATAATGTAAACTAAAACTGACAAAACGTTTATTAATCGATTTAACCTAAACTTAAATGTGCAGCCAATTCAATAAGAATATCGAAATATAAAAATTTTATTTAAAATTGTATTTATTAAAAACATAAATTTTTAAAAGGCAAAACTATTATTTACATTTTTTATAACTTTAGCGCCATCTGCAGTTAACCGCTAAACCTAGAATCGATTCAATGGAGATTAGCAATGCATTTTGAGAATCGCAGAATCGATTTCTTACCAAGCTCTATTTAAATTCAGGGTTGAGAATGACAATAAGCCAACGTTAAGTGCCTTTCCTTTTAAGACCTAAATATTCCTTGTTCTGTCCATCTATATTTGAATCTCAATACGAGTCCAGAAGTGCAGCCCTAAAATAGCCAAACACTAGACTCTTCGGTAGTGGCTAAATGAAGCCATGAAGCACAGGATCTTGACAGAACTATTTTTATTTGAGGACAAGCGCACAGCTATAATAGTTTTGCTTTTAGCTATGTGACCTGTTCTGACCCTGAGTCAGCAGCGGACTGCAGTACCTGTGGATCATGGCCAGAGACTCTCGGGATTTGATCTGGTCCCAGCCGAAGGTGAGAGAGAAGCGTCTGGCCAGTTCTTTGATACTGCTGTACGTCTGGATCCTGGAGCTGCATGTGTTTCCTCTGTCCTGCTCCTGTTTCAGCCGCAGATACAGCTGAAAACACACAACAAGGATGTGAGTCTATTCACAAGAAAACATGCTATTATTTTGATCATTCTGTGATTGCCTAAAATAAAGGTGTCTAAAATGCAGCTTCATTTTCCTCAGTCCAGAGGGAAGTATACAGAGAAATACATTTATACCCATGCATAGTAAATGCAAATAAAGTGTCTAATGATCCAAATGAATACTGTAAAAATAAAAGGTGAGTAAAATCAAGTTCCATCATCATTTGCTATAACAAATATATTTAAGTAAAAATGAAACTAACTGAACTACTTTTTTAAATATATACACACAACAGTTTTGTCTGGTTCTCGAATCAGATTGGCTGATAGCTGTGAGATATTTAAGTAATTTCAGTGCTCGTACAGTCTCTTCACCCTTGCGATTGCCGAGATGAGTTACAAGCAAAGGACTACAGTTTGGCAAATGTTGCTGCTGTTGTACAACATAATGCACTTTTTAGGCTTTTTTAGGCAAGAATGTAGTTGTTTAGATTGCAACTATGCAGTTGATTTATAAGGACAGTGCCTATTTTAAATATTCATAATTTCAGAGATTTAGCACACTGGTGGCCATCAGCCTGTCTTACTGAGCCCAAGAGACCGCATAAGTCCTTTGGGGAGAAAAACCTCAGCGTTTTTTTAATGCAAGTTTCAAACTACAGCTGAACAAAGCAATACAGAACAGGTGAGTGACATTCTAAGTCGATCTCTCTGTTTTGTATTTTGTAGTGCTGTATTTATACTACAGAAACTGCTAGTGTTTGCTTTGCTCTGGCTTTTTCAAGGTTGATTATTGTGATCTCCCGATTGCAACAGAGACATACTTCAAAATCTCTGTAGACTGATGGCATTTCATGCCGTTCAGCTTTATAATCGTACAATGTGAGGAAAATCACCTGTTTTGTCATCATTTAAGACATTACACAAAATTTTGTGTGTGTGCGTGTGTTTGTGTGCGTGTGTGTATGTGTGTGTGCGTGTGTGTGTGTGTGTACTACTTCAGCATAGGATTTCCAGTTAATCTCTCCAAGGAGTGTTAGAGCTGCTAGAACATTCCACACTGAGCATGATGGGAACTCATTGTGTCTCTGAGGTGTGGACAGCTGCAGGGGCCATCAGAGAGCTCAGAGGCCCGAGACACTCAGAGGAGCAGATGTGCCACACACACAGAGCATCATACCTGCTGAAGGCACTGCACCAGCGTCCTGGCGCTCTCCATCTTGTCCATCTGCCGGGTCCTGTTCAGGGTCTCTTTGATGATATCACCAAAGTCATTGTAGTACTGCAGGACAGATACATGAACAAAGTAAGCTATACACACTCAGTGAGGCTCCACATCTGACACACTGCTTCACCAAGGAGACCGCAAACTGACAGCACTTTACCCATGAGTCTGTCTGTCTTATCTGACCCTCAGGATTTCTCTCTGGAAAGTGTCGCCTTTTAGTTATGCGAGGGTTGGGCCGTTTTTTTTTTAACTTCCATTACTTTGATAGTTATGCTCAAACACCCCTAATAGCATACATATATCAGGAATTTAACAGCATATATATATATATATATATATATATATATATATATATATATATATATATATATATATATATATATATATTCATTGTTACACTGCATAAAATTATTTTCTTACATAGATTTTTTATCTTGTTTCTAGTCCAAAAATCTAATAAATCTTAAATCAAGAAGCACTTTCTAGACAAACAAAAAATGGTCTTGTTTTAAGAAATAATGTCAAAATAAAATGAGCTTTTCCTAAAAACAAGTAAAACAATCTGCCAATAGGGTAAGCAAAATGATATTAGATCAACATGAAAAAATCAAGAATATTTATCACCCCATTGGCAGATTTTGTATTTTTGGACTAGAAACAAATCTAAGTAAGAAAAGCATTGTTTGCAGTGTAGGGATATGCAGGGTTAAACAGTGTTATTTTTCATAGTTGGACTAGTCCCTTGTACCAAAACAAATTTTGCTCAAGGGACAGTTCAAGTCTCAATGTCTACTACCAACAAAATATCTTCTCGTGTTCAACAAAAGAAAAAAAAAAACCTCAAATGAGTTTGGATGTTGAGGTGGAGTAAATTAATTTTCATTTGTGGGTGAACTGAACTAAGTAACTGCATTTGTTTTGTTTTAAAAAAAACAATAGAATTAATATAGAATAATACAATCAAATTTCAATTCTGATTATGCATTGCTGATGTGTGATTTTTGAAAAGAGGAGGTAAAGTCCCCTTAAATTTGAGTTCAATTTTGAGATTGAAAATTTAGTTTAGTACAAGTGGTTACAAAATTGGGCTCAGTATTATTTTAAATTGTTGTTATGCTCATTCAGAATGAGTTTATTAGGATACAAAAAAAACATGTTTAGCAAATAATTAGAAAAAAGTTTGTATTTGCCCTTAGAGTGACATGTTTTGTTTTTATGAAAGGACATAAGAGTTAAATACTGACATTTTTATCAAAAATAAAGTTTTATGGAAACATTTTGTTGTAAAAGTTTGTAATAACACAAAAATTAATTTTATTACAAAATTCAGTTTAGTTTATTGCAAAATAAATCAGACAAAAAAGTCCCTAAGGATGCACAAGGATTAATATAATATAATATAATATAATATAATATAATATAATATAATATAATATAATATAATATAATATAATATAATATAATATAATAGTGTATATTATTTGTAGTATATGTGTGTGAATGAGTGTGTATGGGGCTTCCCAGTGATTGGTTGCAGCTGGAAGGATATCCGCTGCGTAAAACAAATGCTGGATAAGTTGGTGACCCTAGATTCATAAAAGGACTAAGCAGAAAAGAAACGAATGAATGATAATATCATATAATAAACAGTGTATTTAAACAGCATAATTAATTTTTTTGACATATAAATGGTAATTTAATGAACATTACAACACTTCTTGATACTTGTGTGGTCTTGTAGATCTTCTTGATCTTGTTACTAGGTTTGCATGAATGTTTGGATGCATCTTTAAAAAGCGTGTGTGAGTAAAGCTGTTCTGATGCTGCTGGCAGGGGTTTCTCTCAGATTTTCAGCACATATCTCTGCTACTGAAACTCAGCTACTTCACACATTCCCCGCCACTGAGTGCATTTGAGGCTTTTGCCACTTAAAGCTGACCAGCGCACTATAAGAAACAGAAATAAATGTAGGCAAGGGTCCTCCTGCCAAACAACCTCCATTTATTACTACCTGTTTGCTTGAATTCATATTCACTCAAAAAAGTGACTACTTAGAGAGAAGAAACTGTTTAAATGAGGAGTTTGTGACTCTCGCTAACTTTGTCATTTGTCAACTTTGCCTGATCTTTAAAAACTGACATTCAGACTGATGCTGTTCAGAGTGAGTGAGAGAGTGTGTGTGTGAGTGAGACAGTGTGTGTGTGTGTGTGTGTGTGTGTGTGTGTGTGTGTGTGTGTGTGTGTGTGTGTGTGTGTGTGTGTGTGTGCGTGTGCGTGTGTGTGTGTGTGAATGCCTCTTCATGAAGAATGCTGCTAAGAGAATGTTGGCGGCTCTGTGCCGGTCGAGTCGAGCGGGCATTCCTTACGTGTCAGCATGTCAGACACACACAAACACACCGTAACACAAACGCACTGTAAATCCCAAATATCAATTCATGAATTCTGTGCCTAAGAGCTACGGTTGTAAAGTCAAATGAACAGACTGAATCCCTCTAATACTCCTCTACATGCTGAAATACTCACTCCAACATAAGTAACTTAGATCTACTTAGTATGTGAGTAACTTAACCAGGTCAGTATCCTAATAACATAATACATTTGTAGGAAAATGTCTCAAAAGTATAACATTTAACACAATAAAAAACATACATCATATTTATTCATGTGCACAAATAATTAAGACCAAATTATTGATTTCCTTGGCAAATTCTGACTTAAAAGTTTTTGTTCAAATGTAAATAAAAGCTGAGAAATATTTTTTTCCACCATGATGCCTCTTGTACATCGTCTTATTATCTTTTAGGAAAAGCCTGCAAAACAACAACACAACTTGCTGGTTGAATAAAAGTTTTTAAGCTGATAGACTGATTAAAAAATTTAAGTCAGAATTTACCAGGGATATGAATAATTTCGAGCTTGACTGTATGTGCAGTATATACTAAATCTAGTAGTTAAAATATCTAAAATAATAAAAAAGCAGTCATTTTGTCACAATACTGGAATTTCTTACTTTAATATGATACCATAAACAAACATTCATTCTTGATAATTATCACAGGGAAATGTTCCACTGGAATTCATTCAAATTTTTTATAAATTATACATGCTTTGATTTTTACATATGAAACCATACATTTTATATGGAATCAAACGCTGTAAAATAGCAGAATTATTTACATTAAAAAATTTTTAAAGCGGTGACGCAGTGCCGCAGTGGGTAGCACGTTCGCCTCACAGCAAGAAGGTCGCTGGGTCGCTGGTTCGAGCCTCGGCTTAGTTGGTGTTTCTGTGTGGAGTTTGCATGTTCTCCCTGTGTTGCTCAGGTTTCTTCCACAGTCCAAAAACATGTGGTACAGGTGAATTGGGTAGGCTAAATTGTCCGTAGTGTATAAGTGTGTGAATAAGTGTATGTTTCCCAGAGATGGGTTGCGGCTGGAAGGGCATCCGCTGCGTAAAAATAAGTTGGCGGTTAATTCCGCTGTGGCGACCCCAGATTAATAAAAGGGACTAAGTCGACAAGAAAATGAATGAATGAACGACTTTTTCAAAGCACACAATATATATTTCATATCACCTTTAATATATATTTAATATTTAATCTTTAGCACACCTATGACATTTTCATTCTTTTACAAATATTTCCCAAGTGATGTTTAACAGAGTAAGGCCATTTTTCACAGTATTTTCTCCATACTAATTAGTATGTATTATATATATATATATATATATATATATATATATATATATATATATATATATATATATATATATATATATATATATATATATATATATAAAAAGGTCAAAAGTTTGGGTTCGGTTTTTTATTTTTTGTTCTTCAAAGAAAATTATTCTGTTAATCAAGGTGGCCTTAATTAAATGTTTAAAAAAAATGGTTATTAAATATTTATTAAAATTTTAACTGCTTTCTTCTTGTATGTAGTTTCAAATGAAATTATTACTCCAGTCATAATTGTCTTTATTAATATAACCATTAATAATAATTATTATTATTATTATTAATATTAGAGAGATTTCTGAAGGATCATGTGACTCTGTAGACTGGAGTAATGAAGCTGAAAATTCATCTTTAAAATCACTGCAATAAATGATTTAATTAAATGATAAACTACTTTTGAGCAGTTATTTTATAGTGTAATAACATTTCACTGTTTTACAATTTGTTCTGTACTTTTGCTGTTATAATTGCAGCCTTGGTGAGCAGGAGAAGCTTATTTTAAAAGATTTAAAAACCCTACTGACTCTAAACTTTTGACCGGTATTGTATAATGTAAGCACAAAAACATTTAAATAAGGTAAATATATCTAACTAACCAAATCAAATCAAGTACGACTTTTATATATTAAATATTATAATACTAAAACTACTTTTTTAATCAAAAACCTCACATTTCCTGTGAGCACTGTTATTTCCTGTAAATGTGTGCTGTGTTATCTGTGGATCTTATGTTGACAAAAAAAACTACAGATCTGAATAATATCTGATTAACACAGCCCTCTGCTTATCTGTCTGGTTAGGAGGTTGCTAGAGTTCAGTGTAAGTCATGAGAACTGTCATACCTTCACGTACTGCTTGAAAACCTCTGCAGCCATGCTCATCTCTAACACACTGTGCACTATGAGCTTACAGTACGCCGACAGAAGATTCCTGCGCCGGTGCAAATCCTCCAGCCGTCCTTCTCCACTCTCACTCTCACTGACTGCACACACACAGAGAAACAGACTGATTGAAACAGAGAGCTGCAGATTCAATAACAGAGCGCCATAATTATGATACTCAAATCTTATAAATGAAATGCTTTCCTGAGGTGAACTAAAGTTAACAGCATTTTCTGCTCTTGTCTATCGTCGTCCTGCCTGCTCCCGAAGCCATCACTTAATAGAGAGCTTTCATAACAGCATTAGTGACGTGAGGAAAATCCAATAACTAAATTGCTTTTTATTACACGTTATCCGCAAAAGCTTATATTGCATTTTTTTCGAGAGGTGAGGAGTTTGCGGCGGCACGAATCGACGGCTCTGTGAAATATTTATAGGATTGATATGATTTGCTGGAGTCGCGCTTGATTTCTAATCGAATAGCCCAAAATTCTGACATTATCTCATATGCTGCTCGGGTTTTAAAGCGGCATAAAGGCCAAAAACAACATAAAAACTTGTTTAGGGGAGCTAGTATCGATTTTGGAGTTATGTGTATGCCTGCTGAAGCTTCTTGTTTTTCAAGTGAGTTTGTAAACAGGGTACGAATTATACATTGACGATCGGGGGGTGCACTTTTTCGGTAATCTTAGTTTGTGTAATACATGCTTCAAATTTATGTGTTTATTTAAATTACATCTAATTTATTAATAAAATATATTTAAGTTTTGTGAGAAATTTAGTGTATTCTGAATTGGTTACCTATTTTTGGCTATGCAAACTATGCAAACTACGCTACGCATCTGACTTTACTTTTAGGCTTTATGTAGAAACAAACATTTATTTTATCAGAAATCCATAAAATAGGTGTTTGTTTCTACATAAAGCCTAAAAGTAAGTCTTGTAAACTCTTACGGTGCTCTAAATCTGCCGGTTTCAGATTGTTGAATGACTTTTTTCTTGACTGATTGGTGTGAATATGCATTCACAATGGTATGAGCCGTTATAGGGGTGGTCAAATGGATATCTAATATTTTAATTATTAACTTTATTATGTAAAATACAGATCAGAGTAAACTTTTTCCTAGATTTAAAGGGACCCCCTTATACATCTTGTTTTGAAATCATTTAGGGGGGATCAGACCTTCATTAGGGGGATCAGTCCCCACAAACCCCCTTGTAATTTGCACCTTGTTTGTAAATTTAATTTGTTGATTAGGTCACCAGTTCATTTATACAGTTAAAGTTGGAAGTTTTAGCCCTCCTTTGATTTGTATTTTCTTTTTTAAATATTTCCCAAATTATGCTTAACAGAGCATAGAAATTTCTTCAGTATGTCTGATAATATTTTTTTCTTCTGGAAAAAAAAGTCTTTTTTGTTTTATTTCCGCAAAAATAAAAGCAGTTTTAAATTTTTAATAACAATTTTAGGGTCAAAATTATTAGCCTCAGATTTATTTTTTTCAATTGTCTACAGAACAAACCACTGTTATACAAAAACTTGCCTAATTACCCTAATCTGCCTAGTTAACCTAATTAACCTAGTTAAGCATTTAAATATCACTTTAAGCTGTATAGAAGTGTCTTGAAAATATCTAGTCAAATATTATTTACTGTCATCATGGAAAAGATTATAGAAATCAGTTATTGGAGATGAGTTATTAAAACTATTATGTTTAAAAATGTGTTGAAAAAAATATTTTCTTCATAAAAACAGAAATTCGGGGAAAAATAAACAGGGGGCTAATCATTTAGGGAGACTAATAATCCAACTGTAAGCGTGACTTCTGTGAGATCTCACATGACATACCGTGATGGATTCTCATCATAATGCTTTATCTGTTGAGCTTACACTGTTTCATCCGATGAGATGTTTTATAGGTCAGTGAGAAAGTGAGGTGCAATTAGATTAACCAACCACAAACAAATCATTTGTTCTGCTAAGGTCATTTCCACTAATAAGGGAAGAAGAAGGTTGATTGTGTGATTATTTTATACCTGACATGGGCAGATGTAGAGGCAGACTGCCATCTGCTGGTAAAGTTTAATCTATTCAACATTCTGCACTTTAAAAATATCTTTCAGTAAACAGTTGAATGACTGAATATGTTAACAAATTGTACCTAACTTAAAAATAAATGTGAATCAGAGTTTTTTTTGTCTGTTATATATTAAAATGTTAATATATATTTCATAATAATATATTGTAGAATGCTATTTATTAAGATGCCAATGACGTAATAATGTAAAGCTCAGCATGAATAAACCACAGATCTCTCTTTTAAATTAATATTTTCTACAGGATGCTTTACATTGATACATTAATGCGTTTCCATTAGATTAGTCAGTACCAAAACTGAACTAATTTAACAAAAACCTAACGAAGCTCTAACAAAAAACTTGTTTAAATTTATATATATTATCTTTCTATTACTAAAGATATTGAGTGACCAAACTATTTTCATGGATAAAAATGTTTAAAAAAACAGTTCTGTTTAAATGCACCAAAATTATTGGCTATATTCAATGAGATATCGATAATAATATTCATTCAAATTCATTCATTTAAAAGAGGGCAAACTCATTTATGCTGAGAACTGTCTGTCTGTCTTTCTATCTATCTAGATAGATAAAACAGACAGACAGACATATAGATAGTTAAATAGATAGGATATTCCAGGATATTTATCTCTGTGAAATTGTGATTGGAAATAATAATTATGCAGCTCTTTATTTCTTGCATCTTTCTGACAAACAGCAGTGTCAATGTGTCACTCAGAGCATCACACGTTGAAAGAGACAGTCTTTCTCTCTCTCAGGAAATCTGCGTCTGTCACAAAAGCATCAAGAGCTGTTGTGAATTTGTTCCTCATGTTTAAGTCTCTGTGGTTTAATTGGGCCCTGGGGAAGAGGCTCACACCCACATGTGAAAAGTTGGTCCCGGGTCTCCTGAATTTTAGTGGTAGAATCCTGATACCCTTAGGAAATCTAGATAATCTTCTAATGGTGCATTTCCAACGAAACAAATTGCATCAGATGCTTTCATTTCAGCAGACGCTTCCTTTGTAGTATGAACAGGTTAGACACTGTAACTCATAAAGTTAGGGGCCAATCGAGAATTCATTTACTAGCATTAGACACATTATAAGCACATTTCCATGCACACAAATAATCAGTATTCACTAATCAATTAACTGAAATAACTGTCAAAATGCCCAGAGATGAGTTGCGGCTGGAAGGGCATCCGCTGCGTACAAACGTGCTGGATAAGTTGGCGGTTCGCTGTTGCGATCCCAGATTAATAAAGGGACTAAGCCGACAAGAAAAAGAATGACTGAATGAACTTTTAAAATGTAATAGTAACATTGAGAATTTAGATTACTGTCATTTGTTTTCTCATAAATAGTTACAAACTAAATGGCTCATATATTATCCTCCCAAGATGCCGCGTTTTGAGTGTAGCATGAGATGAGAACACATGTTTATAATTATTTTGGTCAAAAACCCATCTGAGATTGTGATTGATTTGCTCCTCCCTTACAAGAAATGCTTTTAAATCCGCAATAAGAATGTGTTTCTCTCACATATCACACTTGAAATAACTGACAGAAAGCAGGTTAATGTTTTTTCCCAATGGGCAGAAATTTATGACCTTACCTAAGGGGTTAATGCATTTACTGGACCACAAGAATGTGCAATTTGTTTTGGGCCCTACCTATAAACTATACAGCCTGTCCATACAGTACCTGACAAAAGTCTTGTCGTCAATCTCAGTTGTAAAAGCAACAAATAATAACCTGACTTCTAGTTGATCATTTGGAAAAGTGGCAGAAGGTAAGGTATTCAGATGAATCATCTGTTGAACTGCATTCCAATCATCACAAATACTGCAGAAGACCTATTGGAACACGCATGGAGCCAAGATTCTCACAGAAGTAATTTTGGTGAAGGAAAAATCATGGTTTGGAGTTACATTCAGTATGCGGTGTGCGAGAGATCTGCAGAGCGGGTGACAACATAAACAGCCTGAGGTATCATGACATTTGTGCTGCCCATTACATTACAAACCATAGGACAGGGCAAATTCTTCAGCAGGATAGCGCTTCTTCTCATACTTCAGCCTCCAAATCAAAGTTCCTAAAAGCAAAAAAGGTCAAGGTCCTCCAGGATTGGCCAGTCCAGTCACCAGACATGAACATTATTGAGCATGTCTAGGGTAAGATGAAGGAGGAGACATTGAAGATGAATCAAAAGCATCTTGATGAACTCTGGGACTCCTGCAAGAATGCTTTCTTTGCCATTCCAGATGACTTTATTAATAAGTTATTTGAGTAATTGCCGAGATGTATGGATGCAGTTGTCCAAGCTCATGGGAGTCATACACAGTATTAATTCTTTTTCCACTGCACCATGACTTTATAGTCTATACTGTACATTATTTCTGTTAAGTGTCAAGACTTTTGTCTAAGCAAAGTCAGACCTTACTGTCCTAATTAAATAATTAAAAAATCAAGGCATGATCATATTTTATTTAGGTAAAATAAGCGTAATCTAGAGGCCTTTGCCTTTCATATAAGCCACCTCTGATACCAAATGATCAACGAGAAGTCAAGGTATTATTTGTTATTTCTGAAACTTATATAGGCAACAAGAATTTTGACAGATAGTGTAGTGTTTCATCAAAATCTGTTTTCTGTTTTATCCATATTTTAAAAGTAACCTCACTTTCTGATCTAAAAAGCATCCAATCTCCATCTACTTTTAGCTATTGCTGGATCTGTTGAGGCCCATGGAGGAGCACAATGCAGGAGCCTGATAATATGCTGTAAATGAGTAGAGAAAAGCACCTTTACTGCTGTGAGAGTCCGGGTCAGGGCTGATGAAGATGTGCTCCAGGATAAAGGACAGAAGAGCTTTCTGGAGTTTGGGATCAGGGGTGTAGAGCAGTGGAGTTCCTGCAGACGAGTCCCACATCTGAAGCTGGTAATTATGAGCTATGAGAACGTCACTCAGACACATGAAGGCCTGTGAGGAAAACAACATAAAACAGACACCGCGTGATTAACAGATGTGACATCAAGCGGGCAACATTACACATACGTTCTCAAATCTACTCTCTTTTCCTTATCAGACTAATTAAATACACATTCTTTAAAGAAACATTTGTATTGTATAAAATTATTATATATATTTTTTACTTATATGAAACTTATATGAAAATTTAATAAAACAAATATTTAATAAAAGACTAAGAATACCAATCAATCCCAGCTAGAACGGTCAAAGCTTTCAGTCTTTTCCAGTGTTTATTACTACCATTTATATTTATTTATATTTCATAATTTGTATTGTATTTGAATAGTACTTTTGTTTTAAATACATTTTAATATTTGGTTAACTACAGTATAATAATCCTTACCACATCATTTAGATTAGGGGTGGCCAACCCTGTTCCCGGTGATCTACATTCCTGCAGATTTCAGTTGCAGCCCATATCAAACACACCTGTCAGTAATTATCAAGTGCTGTTCAGGTCCTAATTAATAGGTTCAGGTGTGTTTGACCAGGGTTGGAGCTAATCTGTGCAGGAAAGTAGATCTCCAGAAACAGGGTTCATCTTTAGACAGTAAACAGTCCTGTCCTGCTCTATTTATTGATTTATTCCAAAGCTTTTAACTCTGTAGATCATAAACTTTACAGAGACTTAGGCTTTTAGGTTTTAGTCAACCTGCTCTAAAATGATTTGAATTTTTTTTTAGAACTCACTCAATGTGTGACTGTTGAAAATTATAAATCATCCTTTCTTAAATGTCAACACTGGGGTGCCCCAAGAATCTGTTTTAGCTCCGTCGTTATTTTCTATTTACATTAACGATTTAGGTCATGGAATAGATTCAGCTAATATACACCTGTATGCAGATGATACAATATTATATACAGTGGCCCACTCCTTAAACCAAGCTGTAGAGTATTTACAGAACGCTTTTCAAATATTACAGTTGCAGGATTTAAAATTGGTTTTAGACTAAATATATTTTAGCCGCGGCCACACTAAGATAACGGATTAACAGAAATTACATCTTTGAATGGTGTAAAAATAGAAAGAGTTAGCACCAACTAAGTTATTGAAAAAGCTTAGGCCAAAATTAGGTTTCATATACTATATACAAAAACTGTTGTTTTAAACATTTTTAAAATTTCAAAATAGTTTGAATTAGTTTTCATTTTTATATTTTTCATTTTCACATTAGTCAAAGTCTTAGTCATTTTGTATGCTTTTGTCATTTTCGTTCATTTTTCAGTGTCACCATACAGTAGGCTAAATATGTAGTACTTTAATTTTTAAGTTATTCAATTCATCAAAGTTAGGAGAATGACAAACCTGTCACAGGCAACTAGCTGATATAAAACTGTTTCATTTAAGTTAATTTTTATTATTATTATTTACATTTTATTTCACTTTGGCTAATATTCATTAACAAAATATATTAGTTTTACAGTTTTAGTTATATTATTAATATATTATACTGGCATATTAAACATATGTAAATTATTTGGATT
The DNA here is from genome assembly GCF_052040795.2 of Danio rerio. Lineage (NCBI taxonomy): Eukaryota > Metazoa > Chordata > Actinopteri > Cypriniformes > Danionidae > Danio > Danio rerio. The sequence goes on along the minus strand of NC_141029.1, from coordinate 36,336,266 downwards.
TTTTCTGTTTGTCATTACTTAAAATAACTAACTTACATACTTATTTATTTACATTAATAAAACGATTAAACATTGAGGTAATAACACTTTTGTAAGCTTTTCATATCTCTTAGAAAAATTCAGGCTCCCAAAAACTCACTTCTTTAGGTATTTGCAGACTCATGAATTTATAAGAAATACATTTTCTCACTTCACCATGCACTTTTTTTAAGAGTAAATAAGAGATTGATCAATCCTGCAAATAAAAGTTTCCAAGGGTGCTGTCTCCAACCAACAGTATATAATTCAATTTTCTCATTTATAATAATGTCAGATTCTTCATCTTGGTCTAAAATAAAATTAGACCGGCAATCAGATGTTAACCATGTTTTTTCAGATTATGAATGGTCAAAAGTTCTTTGTTGTGTACATACTACTTCTATCTGTGCTCGTTATTCACTGATACAGTTTAAACTATTACACAGAATTTATATGACAAAAGTTAAACTACCTAAAATGAACCCAGAAATTGATCCTTTTCTTTATCATACCTTTTGGCTTTGTCCAGAGTTAATTTCTTTTTGGGCATCAATTTTTAAATCAATCTCTGATATTTTTCTAATAAATAGATTACAGATGTAATCGCTGTCATCTTTGCAGTCAAGTGTATTAGCCTTTTGCTTAATATTTGCTAAAAGAATTATACTACTGAACAGGAAAAACCCTTCTCCGCCCAACTACTTTCACTGGATGTTTATGACCTGTTGCAGTTTATTCAAATACAGAAAATTAGATATACATTAGATATAAAATTCATGCATTTGAACATATGAAAGTGATGATCACCTCTTTCATTGAATTTTGAGTGTTTTAATTAACATTGTTACACTTGTGATGTTCCTGGTCCAAAGTGACCACCATAGGAAATGAATGGGTATACAGACTATATTCATCCACTAGAAAGAAAACATCCCCATACACACCACCCCAACTCACTCACTCACTCACTCACTCACTCACTCACTCACTCACTCACTCACTCACTCACTCACTTTTAGCTTAGTATTCAATTATTGTATTGGTTTAGACCATTAGCAACTTGCTCAAAAATGAAAAAGGAATAACTAGTTCAAGTTCTGTGTCCAAACTCACCATTTATACCCTCAGTCACTATTCCCTACATTAGTACACTCATATTGTCCAATTGAAAAACTGAATGAAACCTTGAGCAATTGGTACACAGGAAAGAATACCGTTTTGATTGTGTTTGCTGGTTGATAAATCATTTAAATTAATTCAAATTTCAATTTCTTTGGTCAGACCCTGTGATAGTTATTTTAGTAAGCTGTCTTTTATTAATGAAACAAAATATTTAGATTTCTGTCATCTATTGTTCATTTTGAATACATATTTGGTGCCTATTTGAAATTTTCAATGCAGTTATTTTATGTCTAATTCCGTTAATTCATATTAAAAACTACTTTAAGACCTTGTTAAAAGATGTTAAATTAATAATTGGTGGTGAAAAGTGTTTTTTGCGTTAATTTAAGAGCAGTTAAAACAGACCAAAGTAAGAAGTTGGATATGAACATGACAGGAGGGTTAAAATAACAGCCATAAAAATATGTGAAATCACTGCTTATATGCACCTTGTTTACTCATGAACAATTTGTAGCAGTCCTGGAATAAAACTAAAGTGCCTGAAACTTCCATTTGTTTTAGTTTCAATTAGTGTGCTTTTTTCTGCTGTCAGCTGGAGTGAGGATTCATTAAAACGCAACCCAGGTGCCAAGGGCACTCTGTAAGAAATTAAAGTCAAACAAACAGGATTCAAACAATGCCAGCGAATCGGCCCACTGGCACACATGCTACTGCTTAACACACTCTGATGTGCTTGGAATAATCCACTTTGAAGAAAGGGCTGAATGGAGTGGTTATGCCATCAACAGAGAGAGAAACGTGATGCTCACATGCTCTCGAACAAGCTGCTCAGCATGCGACAGACAGCGGTGGCATTTCTCACAGAAGGCACGGAGCTGGTTTCTCTGCTGGAGGGCAGACTCCTGAAACCACACACACACACACACACATCTAAAAACAAGACAGTTCTATTCCTACATGCCTGCCATATTTTCACTTGCACTTGACAATAAATCGCACCAGGTTAAAATTGCACTGTGTGGTTGTTCACACTTCAGTAGCTTTTGGACCAAAACAGAAAATGGCATGCACTTCACCCTGCTTTCTTATTGTTCACACTGTCATCTGAAGACTGAACTTAAAACTGCAGAATAGTTATTATGGTACATATTTTTCATCGGATCTTATCAAACATCTAAAATAATGTTGTGTGCTAGGTAGAGAAAATCAAATTATAAGGAGCCTGACTTCTGCCTATAGTTTTATAGTGTCTTATTAAATCGCATTAAGGTTTAGGTTTAATTTCTAATTCCCTTAGTTTTTACCAGAAAATGATAAAAATCTGAAAATATGCATACAAATAATAAATAAAAGTGTAATGGCAAAAAATGTAAAAAAAAAAGTTAACCAAACATCTCTCATTCTGAAAGAATAATTGCTTTCATAACAGATTATTAGCAATCAAATGTTAATATTGCCAATATTAGGAACTACTCAGTACATCTCATCATTTGGCATATGGCAGCAGCATTGTATGTAGAAACATGTGATGATATTATTATTAGTTGAGGGCTTACAAAGAGCTTATACACTCAACGGCTACTCTATTAGGTGCACCTTACTATTACCAGGATGGACCCCTTTAGCCATCAGAACTGCCTTAATCCTTCGTGGCATAGATTCAACAAGGTACTGGAAATATTCCTCAGAGATTTTGCTCCATTTTGACATGATAGCATCATGCAGTTGCCGGTCTGATGTCAGACGCACATCCATAATGCGAATATCTCGTTCCACCACATCCCAAAGGTGCTCTATTGGATTGAGTTCTGGTGACTGTGGAGGCTATTTGAGTACAGTGAACTCATTGTCATGTTCAAGAAAGCAGTCTGAGATGATTCGTGCTTTATGACATGGCACGTTATCCTGCTGGAAGTAGCCATCAGAAGATGGGTACACTGTGGTCACAAAGGGATGGACATGGTCAGCAACAATACTCAGGTGGGCTGTGGCGTTGACACAATGTTCAATTGGTACTAATGCGCTCAAAGTGTGCCAAAAAAATATGCCCCACACCATTACATCACCACCACCTGCCTGAACCGTTGATACAAGGCAAAATGGATCCATGCTTTTATGTTGTTGACGCTAAATTGATTCTGATTCTATCATCCAAATGTCGCAGCAGAAATCGAGACTCATCAAACCAGGCAACATTTTTCCTATCTTCTATTGTAAATTTTTGGTGAGCCTGTGAGACCTGTAGCCTCAGTTTCCTGTTCTTAGCTGACAGGAGTGGCACCCAGTGTGGTCTTTTGCTGCTGAAGCTATTTCATCTCAAGGTTGGACCTGCTGTGCGTTCAGAGATGCTCTTTTTCATGCCTCGGTTGTAACGAGTGTTTGTTTAAGTTACTGTTGCCTTTCTATTAGCTTGAACCAGTCTGGCCATTCTGACCTCTAGATGAAATTCAAAGGCTGGACACTCTGACCTCTGGCATCAACAAGCACAGGCACAGAAATCAAATCTGAAGCGGGATATACTTTTCAATAATGTCTATAATCTGTTAAATGTGGCATTGCGTCTTAACACTGAACTCTGAGCCTTAAATCGGCTGTGTAAAAAATGACTTTAGTTGTACTAGCCCAAGTTACATTCATATTTTAATAGAACCACACTAGTTTGTGAAATTCTTAATAATAATATTAAAATACACACAACAAAACAAATTGTTTCATTTTTTGTGTTCAGAACACAAGAAAATAAATGAAAATTATGTACAAATCAAATGGAAATTTAGGTTTCGTCCACTAGAAACAACATTTGTTATAAAAATCACAGGAAATGAACCCTCATATCGCTATATTTGGGAAACCCCCAGATGATTTTCAAGTAACAAACATTCAAAATATTGTTATCGCCTTTTCCTCCCTTGTTGCTCAAAAGAGAATCCTCTTGTACGACATGTTAAGTCTTCTGAAATTGGAGAAGATTACGTTTTCTTTCAGAGGCTCATCTCATAATTTTTATCTTCATTGGAGGCCACTACTAAATTACTTTGATAATTTTACACCTCTTGAAGTGTTTTTTTGGGTGACTTGAAGTGGGTATTGTCATGCCCTGAACTAGACTCATTTGAAGGGTTTGGGGTAAAATGTTTACAAAAGTGTTTAAAAGGAAAAAAGCAGAAATTGGACATTTATATATGAATGCTATTCACTTGTGTTCATAAAATAAAGTAAAAAAAAAAAACAAAATAAAAAATAAATCACAGAAAATGCACTATACAAAGTTACAAACAATAATGTGCTTTTTTCATTTGGCAAAAATCCATGTTTTTTATCCTTTTTTTTTTTTTTTTTTTAGTACAACATGATTTAGATAAATAAAAAAGCATGACTAAAATCACGCAAAAAACATTTGTAATCTTTAACAATGTGTTTGCTACATTTTCAAAGGACAGGGCATAATTACACAAAATAACAGAAACCGAATGAAAGCCACAGCAGGGCTCTAACTAATACAGACGGATGAAAGCATCATTGCAAGTAGTCCCGCCAGTCTCCTGTGTAAAATATTCCTTCATAATCATGTGCACGTGGAGCTCTGAGGTAAACGTGCCAAATCGGTCGCGATGTCAATTTAGCTAAATGACTCTTTTGAATCGGACATACATCCCAATTTTATGCTGAACACGTCTTTTTCTCCCCCTCACCTCGGGTCGCCATTGACATTAGAATTGCAGATTGAGTCGAGCTGCCACCTGGGCCAAGAATTCCCGCCTGGGCTGTCAGTTATTGATGAACCAGCACTGAACCAGCACTGAACCAGCCTTTTACCTACAGCAGTCTTAATGGCCACCAATATTTCACCACGTAAAAGGTTAGAGGTTTGGAGATATGATTACCTCGTGCTCTGCATGGAAACAAGAGCCTAATAAGAGACGTCCAGACAAGAGCGCAACCATTACACCCCCCTACAATCCATCACCAGCACCTACTTTTCCTAAAGACTCACGATCAATCGCTTTCTATCCCTTATTAAAATCGGCTGGACATAACCTTCGAGCCTTTGTGTTGATATTTGAAATGTAAGGTGGCAGGTTTAAAGGACAAAGCTCTCTGTGATGGATCATACAACAACTTTGTAGACGCGAAGTCTTGCACGCCTAAAAAACGTTTGTTTAATTAATTACCTTAGGGAAAACTCTGTGCTTATGACTGTGGTTGTGGATATTACTATTCCGGGCGTGATCTCCGCCATCTATGACAGCAGCCATGATTAGATCGGAGGGGAAGAGAAAGGTTTGTCTTACCCTGGACGTTAGTCCTTCTCCAAAAGTGTTGAGCTTCCATAGGATGCAGCTACACATACAGCGCAGAGCCTCAATAGTCACCTGTGAGAATTAAGAGTAGAGAGAGAAACACCATTGATGGAAAGAAACAATAGCTCGTTAAAGAGTAGAGGGTTTAATGCTGGGCTATTAATGGTACCTCTACTGGAAGACCGCCGTGTTTTAACTCCCCCTCCAGAAGTTTGGTCACCAGCTCATACAGACTCCATTTAGACAGATCCTGAGCACTAGCGCCATTTGATAAAGCAGCACAAACAAAAGGAGACTAAATGTTATTAGATGCCATTAAGAATTTAATGTAAAGGGCACATATTTTACCCCTATTTTATAATAATTCTAACTACAACTGTATGTGCACGTTTACTGACACCATGCCGCCGTGGTAATTATGGCGGTTAAGAATTACATAGCAATTTTATTGCATTGCATAGCATCAAACATGCACTGTTTTAAAAACGTTTTAAACGCATAAAACTTATCAAAATCACAGAGTTGTAACAAATATTTTAATCCAAGTTTATTTGCAAAAAACAATGTTCTGTGGACATGTATATAGGTGTTATTATAGAAACTTGACGTCTGTCAATCAATTCGCTGGGTGGGGAAAACCACACTCCTACATCATATTGTGGAGGGCCTCAAAATCACTGGGATTTGGGTCCAATTTTAACGTCAGGAAATTTGAGTTTTTTCCAGTTCTTGTCCAAACAGCTTATAAAAGTTGATTTCCATCATAAGTGCCCTTTTCAATTCTTTTTTCAAGTCTTCTTTTTGCAAATGACACATTTTCATGTACAACAATTTAATAGTTTAAATAAAAGTTAGTAATCAAAAAGCCAGTCTATTTAACTAAAATCATGAAGCCTATACTGTATGTAACACTATAGTTGCAATTACTTTTAGATAATTTTACTATTTATTCAAATATATATTTAAGAAACTATATAATGTTTTCTTTTCTCAAAATTTATTGTATTGCTTGTCAAATTAAAACATAGAAATAATCAATGTGAATATTTGTTAATTATTTATTTATTCATTTTCTTTTCAGCTTAGTCCCTTTAATAATCTGGGGTTGCCACAGTGGAATGAACCGCCAACTTATCAAGCATATGTTTTATACAGCGGACGCCCTTCCAGCTGCAACCCATCACTGGGAAACGTCCATACTCTCTTTTTCACACACATGCACTACTGCCAATTAAGCGTACCCAATTCACCTATAGCGCATGTCTTCGGACTGTGAGGGAAACCGGAGCACCCAGAGGAAATTCACACGAACATGGGGAGAACATGCAAACTCCACACAGAAATGCCAACTGACCCAGCTGAGGCTCGAACCAATGACCTTGGTGTGAGGCGGCATCGCTACCCACTGCGCCATCACAGTATTATCTTGAGACATAGTTTTAACTGTACAATATACAGTATAACCATGTTTTCTTTTACAATTCCTTAACAAGTATTTATGATATTGTGATCGTTTTTGTCAAATAAAATGGTAAAACAATCTTGAAATAACACCTTTGGAGACGAAATTCAAGGGTTTATTCCATTTTACACAGGAAATAGCATATTACTAACTGAATTTTACAAAAATAATAGGTTGTAAAGAAAATAATAATGGCTATCAACATTCTTAGAAAATATCTTCTTTTGTGTTTAATAAAAAACAAACTTTTAATTGGTTATGTTTATTACAAATATTGCGGTGAATATATATATATAAAAAACTGCTCACATGTTGAATGCAGCAAGTTTCTTCAGTGTGGACAGAATTTCCAAAACGTTGTCTTCGTTATAAGTGAAACAGTCATCCTGTGGATAAAGGGAAAGGACTTTTTTACATTTACAATATTCTTTATTGCTCTCAGGAATCAGAAATCAAATCTATTTTTGTAAATTAAAGTGATTATGTAATGCAAGGTTGTAAAAATATATTTTCTCCGACTGTCAGAGTTTCCAACAGTTCTTTCCTGTACTCACACTCAGTGATTCTGCTAATCGTGTCCCCAGTGTGTTTGTCCAGTGCTGGATGAGCTGGTCAAAGGCTGGACGGGCCAGAGAGTGAAATGCTGAATCTTGAGCACAGAGGCTCTGATAAGAGCGAGCAGATGTTTCCAGTAGTACCACATCCGTGTGTCTGTTCACAGCAGTCTCCAACTCTGCCAGCAATGCCAGCACACACTATACCAAAACACATTAAAACTGGAAAAAATGCTCTAGAAAAGCTTAGGTAAGACTTTTATGACTAATAACTGTTTTTTCTTCTTCTTCTTTTTAGCAAAAACAGATTTAATTGTTAAAATTTGGCACTAAAATCATTTAAAATTTTCTAAAACATTATTATTTCAAATGAGTAAGATTATTTCAAGAGTTCCCACTTAGATATGCTTAGCGTTTATAGCAGGTTTGGCATGCTGTCCCGGGAGAGAATACTGAGCTCGGAGATACTTGAGCTCAAGGCTCCTGCCCGGTCAATAAGCATATAAAGGGATCCAAGATCAGGTAGGTCTCGAGAGCTCTCCCTTAAAAAAGGGTGGAATAGGAGGAGATGGGGTGGAAGGGGGTATTCTTTCAAAACGAAGATAGAGCAGTAGAGAGAAACGATCTATTTACAGTAAGCTTGAATCACTCTGATTGGATTATTACTGATTACAGTTGAGCAGCCAGTCGTGCTCAATCATTTCACATGCTCCTCTTGAAATTAGTTTGTGAAACTTCACTTTGAACGTCCTATTGATGAAGTTATGTTTAATAAGATTTTTGTCTTAAGCAACAAATCATCCTATTACAATGATTTCTGAAGAATCACATGAAACTGAGCACTAGCGTATTATTATTGTTTTTTTAAGGAATAGTTTACATTTAAAATATTTTAAAATAAAAGTTAATTTTAAATTGTCATAATATTCTGCAATATTATAATATATAGGATTTTTTTACTAAATGGGATTTTTCTGCTATATTTAGTGCATCATAGCATTAGATGAAACAATAACACTCACTCACCTGTGAGTTTTCAGGATCACAGGTGTCCATTTGGAAATACCGAGGTATTCTTAGAAAGGAGGTCAGTTTTTCAGCATCCTCTGAGTACTAGAGGATTAGACATACTTTAATCAACTGTGGTCAATTCATTGACAATCAGACATGGTACTGCAATGCAATTGTTAATTTTACCTTGGATAACAGCCCAGGTAGCGCTTTAATGAAGTGTTCAGTGAGTTTGGCGCAGTCATCAGTTTGTAATTTTTTCTCTTTAGTGCTTATCACCTAAAAAATAAACATAGGTATCACACTAGGAACAAGTAATAGTGCTCATTATGTGGAAGCAAATACAAGAATGGGAATAGCTGGGGTATGAAGGCCTAATTAATTTCTAATTCCTGTTTGCATTTTGTCAATCCCATCACAGGTTTCTGGGGTATAAATTGTTTTTAGCTTATCCATTTTCCACCATTTCCAGAGGTAGTTAGGGTTAGAGTTAGGCATTCAATTGGTTCTGTTTATAATGTAAATGCTCTTGTAGTCAAATGTGTTCAAACAACCACACAACTGACCCTCTACTGAACTAATGTGATCATTTTGGGACATGTTGTAAAAAAACACACCAAAACAAGGTATTTAAATGGACACATGCATTGCTATCAATATCTAAGTTGCAGTGACAGACACATTTCGATCACTTGCTATCCTGCTCTCTTGTAAGCTTTTGTAATATCAGTTCATTCATTCAACAGTACATGTGTATCACATTCATCACTTTTGCAAAAGTGACATTGAGCATGACAAAAAAAAAAGAGTTAAATGTTTTGGCAAAATCTGAGCAGAAGAGGTCAGAAAAGTCCAGTATAATACATGTTAATACAAGGTGGAAACTGCTATACATCTTATCTGTCCACCTGCTAGCTTAAAATGAAAGTTAATACTAGAGCAAAACATGGCCTGAAAGAAACATTAAAAGGAAACTTGCCTTTTTTCCTGCTCCTCTCCCTGATAACGGAGGACCCTCTGCAGCCTGCCTTACTGACGCCACCATGAGCTCAATCACAAAGGCCTCCTCAGCACTGCTCAGAGCTGCGGTTAACACAAAAATGTATGTTATTCAAGTATTAAAACCAACGTAGCAGCATATATAATTGTAAATATTAGTTAAGGCGGGGAAATCTCTGCTGGGCTGTAATAAAAGCTACTGATAATAGCAACCTTCTGGTGAAGAAGTGTACTGGCATGTATAGTGTAGTGTACTAGCCTTGATCCTGACAGGACGTGTGAGGTAAGAGTAGTGAGGTAAGACCAGTCCAGTCCTTCAGCAGAGCTCCTCCACTGTCCCACAGGCTATCAACCAGGTATAGCACATGTTGGTGCAGCTACCAAACAAGAGACAGAAGTGAAGTCATCATCCTATAGCTAATGACACACTCTCAATTAATACGGATATTTTAAAACCTAGCAAATAAGACTCTGAGATATCATGTTTTCTATTTACTTATCGTTTATGAATTTATCCTGGGTATTCATACTCAAACCTTTCACATTGTACATTCCAAAATTCAGGGATATCATCTTATTTTCAATTCAAGTTTACAAGAGCAGCACTCGCAATAATTCACATTAGTAATTCAAAATATGGCAAAAAAGCTGTGCTAATATTAAGAATTAAAAATTATGGGTTAACATAAAAACCAGGATCACAATAACCCAGGATTAAGTCATTTAAAATTCTGTCAGAATACATTCTTTTTTTTGTATTGGGCAGCATGACATTCTTTATTCAAAATAATGAATATTTTTATTTTTTATTTAATTATTTTATAATGCCAAAGATATAAGATATTTAATAAAAACAACATGATTGGAGTTGGGCATACCTTGCTCTCAGTGTGGAAGTTGATAAGGGCTCGAACCTTAGCTAAGACCAACTCTCTGTGTCTGTCCTGATTGGAACCTCCGTTTCTGGTTGTTGATAATTCAGGGTTACTGAGCAGCCTAAAGGCAAAAAAATGACATGTTAGCAAAAAATATTGAGTAATAAAATTATTTTTATTATTACAGTATGGTTATCATTTACATGCAAGTACACCTAGAATGTTGGTTTTGTGTAATTTTATGGTGAACAATTAACTAAAATAGCACAAAAAGTAGGGATGCTTGATATATCGGCTGATAAATGCTATTTTTAAGATTATTGTTATCGATCCGATGTCTAAATTAGGCCAATATCTTTAAGCCGATAAATTACGTAATTGTACAGAACTGCCTGCCTCGCGCATGTTGTCCAGTGCACTATAATGGAGCTCTCTTCACAATGTTTATTCCTTCGAAGTCCATCCTTTCTTCATGTGGTATTGCTGTCGGAAAATAATTTAGTAAGTAACCATGCTCCTTATCATTTTAGATATGTTTGATTGAGTGTCATTGAGTATTTTGCTTTAAATCGCCTCAGGAACAAATATTACATGTGTAAACATAATAGCAGAGATGCACACGTGCTAAACAACTTGTTGGGTTGTTTGTAATCCAATATGATTATTTGTTATTATAAACGCGTTGCTTGCCATGTCTTGTTGATGTAAGTTTGTATTCAGTTTGATCAGCATATTCATAAATATATTGATTATAACGAGCGTGAGTGCGTGTAAGGGCTGTCACCGCACACACACACACTGATCTGACAGCCTTCACAGCAGCAAGGGGGAGTGGTGCGCCGGACACTGAATCCACCATAAGGGCTCTCAACTCGCCGCACATTCTGTCTTTATATTACGCTCTGTGTTTGTCATAAAGTCATCTTTACTCAACGCTCAGGTGTTGGATCAGAATCTGACTCCGAGGGCAAATCTGTGCCCGCAGTGAAACTTTTATCATAAACTTTTCATAGATCATTTTTCCCACAATTGACAGCAAGAACGAACACAGAAGCGTTGTTTGATTGACAAGCAGTAGCTACATGTGTTCAAATAAAATCTATGCCACATTTTCTAAAGTAATACTATCTGTATTTAGCTGTTCGCCTGTACGGTGGCTCTGAATTGTCAAAACACCTCTAAAAAAGTTTTTTTTCGAACATGACATATTTGTACATATGTACATCACTGTAGCACGTTTTATTCAAGAACATTTGAGCTGGTTTCAGTCCTTAGCTCTTTCATTTTCATTTTATTTAAAATATATTTAACTTGCTTGTTGATTAAATCCTATTTTGTTATATAACCAATTATTTTTATGCAACAGTCAAGTTGCAATGAAGAAATAGAAATCATTTATTTTTTGCATGCTGATTTATGTGAAATCATGAATATATGTCTATATAATCACCTTCCAGTTTTGAAATTATAGCTTTTTTGCTTTGAGTATAGACTCAGTTCATGAGAGCAGTTCAATCTCTTTATGAAGTTTGCTGTATAAAAATATAACTTTTAGAAATATTTATAATTATCGGCCTATATATATCGGCCTCCAAGTCTGAAGAGTTATCGGTTATCGATATCGGCCAAAAAAAAAAACATATCGGTGCATCCCTACAAAAAAGCGATATATAACTACACATTTGTTTTAGGTCAACAGTTCTCAGTCTTTTAGACTTCAGGATTCTGGTTTGTCTAGACTATTATTTGAGGAGTTTGCCAGCCCATTTATTTTTTTTCAGTTTATTGTTGTACATGCTTTTCCTTATTTTTAGTATTTGCTTCATTTTGCTTTATAAACATTTTAATTAGGACTATGCTCAAATAACTTAATTATAATAAGTTAGGACAAACTAGAGCCCCATAGTGGGCCTCTGTCCACTAGTTGAGAACTACTGCTTTAGATAATGACGCTTAAGTGCATTTATGGTTGACTCTGCAAAATTGGAATTCCAAGGTTTTTTATTAGTAATATAATTTCTTAAGAAAAGCCTTTATAAAAACAGAACTTAATAAATGATGTTAAAGATATTATAAACCGATAGAGAGGTGTAAAATTATATTTAACTTTAAGAAATGACTTAATTCTTAAACATCCAAATCAGCATTGTGTATATTTGATCTGATCCAAGTGATTACTAAAAACTACGATGTAACTTTTACACACAGTTTGGGCAATGTTTGTGCATGTGGCATGCAAATAAACAGTCAAACTGATGAACACAGACCTATTGTAGAGGAACTGGCCAGCAGTGGTGGCTAGAGGTCTGTGGGAGCAATAGACAAATTGGAGGACGTTCTTGTGGTCATCAGGACTCAGAACATCCTCACAGGATCTGGCACAAACAAACAATTTCAGCAATTACATAAGCAACAGTCCAGAACCACTGAACAGCTTCACAGATGAGATGTCAAAGTCCGAATGATCACACTTTATGAGCGTTAGTCAGCATGAGGAGCAAGGAGGAGACACTTACTGAGAGATGACCATGAGCAATCTCACGGCCTGGATGGCCACTTCATGGTCTTTATCCAGCGTCATGGAGATCATCCTCTCCTTCAACACAAACAACATTCAATCGCTCATGTAAACAACAATTTAACTACCCGCTATGAGAGTAATCTTATCTGGAAAGCCTATGATAAGACTTGAGATAGAGACCCACGATGTACTTAAATAGCTCTTTAAATCATGGTTGTGCTAATGCGCTCGCTGCCGTTAGTGAGGGGAGGTGAGGGTGGGGTCCTGTGGGAAGCTATCAGGCCTGTGAGCCCAAGGCAAAACCTGAGGGGCTTTCCATGCTGTCAATCAGCAATCATGCCCTCCTGGTGTCCCACCGCAGCTTCACTGGACCTGAACCGAAATACTGCTAAAGAAGCTTACAGAATATGTCTGTTTCAGAAGTTTGGGCACAACAGCAGGCCAAAAAAGTTTGAAGACAAACTTATGGAGACGAAACAACTATCTATAAAAAAGTTACTCTCAGATACTGTTTCTAAATGTGTCCTTAAAGGGTCACGAAACACCAAAACACATTTTTTGACATGTTGACAGTCATATATGTGTCCCAAGTTGCTCATAAAACCATTAGCACACATATATCTCACTATAAACTAAAAAATAAGTTGTTTTTGCATTGTTTTAAGCAAATTCGTAAATTCCTAACTGTAATTCAAAGTGGAAGAAGAAGAATTGTTCGGAGTCATGGGTCGTCAGTGTTGTGTTTATAAATTTGCCACAACAAAGGTTTTGTTTCCATTTCCTCTTGATGAGAGCACATCTCGCGTGTGGACCCACATGTGTGGATTACAAGGGACTGCTAACACCCGTCAAAAATACGTTTGTAAGGAACATTTTTTACCCAAGAGTTTTTCAAATCTGTAAATGGTAAAATCTGGATTTGCCACTCGTCTTCTTTTAAAAAAGACACGATTCCAGTTCGTGCTGATTATCCTGTTTACAGATTTGGTAAGTGTATGATCAATGCTCTTTGTTTATGTTATTCAGATGGCAAAGTTAGTGAGTATCGTAAACAGTACTCTTACAGTTTTTAAAGACATACCTTAGTCAAAATGATTTAGTTACTAAGTTTACAGTAATATCACTGCAATATTCGGATAACATAGTTAGATGTATGTAAGATGTGTTAGATGTATCGTCAACAGTACTCTTTCAGTTTTTAACCCTGTAAGACCTGAAATATCAAAGAGGCAGAAAATTTAAATTTTCTGGAAAATCAAAAAGAAAAAAATATATATATACATTTTTTCATGATATTTATTTTGTTTTACATTTGATACATCAGGCGTTTGTGCAACTTTTTGCCAACAACAATGTAAATGTTTAATTTTTTACATTAAATACTTTATAGACTTATATGCGTAATAGCGTAATAGATTCACTTTAGACTTACATAGTACACAGAAGTTTGAAGTGATTGCTAAAGCAGTGCTTTTATCTTCTGTCAGCTTTCTCCCTGTTGGAAAATGATCAGTTTCATGACTTCTAACAAAAAAAGGCTTATTGCGGCTTGACGTTTTATATGGTGCAATTATTGTAAAATACCCACAATCCATTTTAAGATGGCATTTCAGTCACTAATTAGATTAAATCATCCAATTACTGCGTGTTTGCATTGTATAATATAAATTACCTTACAAAAATGTGACATGATTGTTCAGGGATGAAGCTCCCTTTATACCTGTTGTATCAAATTTGATACATGCATTTTCAAAACAATTTATTTTTAACATAAAGAATTAATTATTCAGTAATTATGCAATGTTTCAGTCAAGAAAACCATTATTTAATAAAATTAGTAACAATAAAAATTTTATTCTTACTAAAACAACTTGAAATTAGCAAATAGTTTCCAGCCAAAAAGCATGCAAACAATTCAATGAGAGCAGCCGTTTTAAAAATATATATTTTTTAAAAGCCCTTCCACTGCCTGCACTGTCATGAAAATCCACAAGAGAGCAAAATACAATTATTAAATTATATCCAACAGGTTTTTATGCTCAACAGGTTTTTATCAGGTTGATATTATATACGTGTTGGAAACTTGCGTATCAAATATGACATGTGCGGCTAACATCACTACAATATTCGGATAGCAAAGAGATTGTGTCGTCTACAGAACTCTTTCAGTTTTTGAAGACATTACTTAGTCAAATGACTGAAGTTACTAACTAGTTTACCGTAATATTGCTACAATATGATAGACTGAAAATGCATTCGGTGTCTTTTTAAATGGTTGTGCAACAGTTACAGCCGTCCTCTAAACCAGAAGTGCAGATGTTTTTACAACAGATGTAGCATCCTAAGATTACAACAGAAACAATTAAGATGACAACAGTCCACTTTTTCAGTGCAGTGCAGCATTTGTGGCACAATGAAGTATATTTATTAGTTATTAGTTTATTTCAACAAATACAGTTGGGAAAAATAACTTCCCTTGCAAGACTTCAGTGTTCGCCTCGTCAGAAGCATCTTCACTTTCTCCTGCTTTACGGGTGTGTTTGTGTTGAAAGGCAAAAAATTATAAGGCAGTGGACCTGCGTTGTCATCAACCAAATAATGTGACTGAAGGGGATCTGGTGGAGAGAAATACTGCACTTTTTTCTACACAGCTCTAAACGCTGCTTTCCAAATCGCGGTCCAACTTCTCTGTGTCTGTGTTTGGGTTGCCGGCCTCACGTAATGAAACTCCCCTTTTTATGCAAACCCTGCTCTCTTTGGCTGAGTGAAAATTCTGTATCTGTTTGGTTGTGACTGCACACACAGTGTACAGCAATTTGGTGTGGAGTTTAATTTGTAGGACACTTGGATTGTGTCTGGTTAGAACACAAATGTTCTCAGGTATCATCATTAAGATATTCATACTATTTAAAGAGATAGTTCACCCAAAAATTGATACTCATTAACAAGTTACTCAGCCTCAAGTGGTTCCAAAACTTTATGAGTTTCCTTTAATGCTGAATAAAAAAAGATCTTTTGCAGAAACCATTGACATCCATAGTAGAAAAAGCAAATATTATGGAAGTCAATTGTTACCAGTTTCCAGCTTTCCTCATTATATCTCCTTCTGTGTTAAAGGAGATATACATTTAAACAAGTTTGTTTTAGTCTTGGATAGAAAGTGCCCTTCCAAAATGATCTGAATGATCCCCCCCCGACCCCGTTCTTCAGTTCTCACGCGACAACCACCCCAGTAGGCCAGTGTTTCTCAGTCTCGTTCCTGGAGGACCACTAGCTCTGCACATTTTCTCCTTAACCAAATATACGATTCAGATCATCAGCTCATTTAGCAGAGACTGGAAGACTTGTAATTGGTGTAACAGACAAAAGAGAAATCCAAAACATGTAGTGTTGGTGGTCCTCCAGGAACTTGGTAGAGAAACACTGCTGTAGGCTACATAATATATAGTGAGACAATGCAGGTGCAGTTATTACCTTAAACCGTACTGTAAAAAGGTCCATTTTGGAGCTATTTTGATCCTGATAAAGTCCCTGTAGACCCAGAACACACTTTAGACGAACATCAGGTTGCTGTAGAATATTAGAAAAACAAAACAAAGCAAAAAGTCAACTCAATTCATCAACATCTGTCATGGGAAACCATCAAAACAACAATCATAAAAAATCAATTGCTCTTTAAACACAAGGCTGCTGGCTCACCCACCTTGTCATGCATCATCCATCCCACATACTTCAGGTAGCTGTCGTTCAGAAACACTGAACTATACAACTTCATCCACACCGTCAGCTCCTCCATACAGATGGATCTGATTTCGGGAATCACGTCTCTGAAATTGACCACAATATGATGATGGTACACTGGTGATTTTTTTCCAAAGGAGTGAGCTTAAAATTGTGGTAAAAATAAACAAAACCTGTATCTCTTCAGAAAGACTCCTTTGAAAATGGCATCCATCATGTTCTCAATTTCAAGTTTTCTGTCCTGTAACTGAGGAAAGAAAGATGTTCATTTTAGTAGTTTATTCACATGATATGTAGAACTCTAGTCTACATAACACAAACAATTCAAAGATTTAGCATTCAGATGGTAGTTCAAAAGGAATATTTCACCCAAAAATTGAACTTTACTTAGCCTTAAGTGGTTCCGAACCTTTAAGGATTTCTTTATTTTGTTGAATACAAAAGGCATTCTAAAGAATCTTAGAAACCAGTATCCAATGCAATAATATCCAGCTGCAGGCCCGCAGAACCACACACGTTTTAGGCACACACAATCTAGGCAAACCATATATGGTTACGACGGATGTTAAAGTTATAACGTCTTTTTGGACATCGTCATCGATATATTTTGATATATATGGTTAATAAATATTGTACACAATAAACAATAGTGTTTACTTTGCTTTATTTCACAAATATTGCGATTGAGACAGCCGAATGGGGAGCATTGTTTCCGATCACCATTCAGTATAATAGAGTGAACAGTTTTTAATCAGTCATTATAGCTGATCAGTCATTATTATCTGACAATAATATGGCAGATACTCGTTTGCTGGCCTTGCTGAATGATCTCATTTGGACAGGTTTAATTTATATAATGGATTAATTTATGATGAAGGAAATAATAGCAAGTTAATATAGGCAATAATACATTATATGTAATAAAAATCTTTTTACATGTAACAAATGTAAAACACTATATTAATATTTTACTCAAGCGATTTAATAGTGTTTATAAACTAATATATTAGCTTAATTTTCTAATAACCTTTTAATTAATGATTTCCCACATTTAAAACTGTAGTAATTTAATACTACAGTAATAGGAAACAAATAGGAACAAATTAACTATTAATAAAAAATCATAAGTGTGTGTGTATATATATTTATATATATATATATATATATATATATATATATATATATATTTATATATATATATATATATATATATATATATATATATAACACCTTTAACAGTGACAGTTTAGTAAAATATAGTAGTTTATATATAAACTTTTAATTATAATCAGTTCAGATAATCAGTTTATAACTATATATATTGTTTAAATGGTTAACTATAGTAGGCTAATTTATTTTAAAGTGACATATTATTGTTTGCTTTTTATACCAAGTATAATAATATTAAGAGCTTGAATTAGTTTATTACACTTAATCCAACAATTAGACGGTCTATTATGTTTTCTTTGTGTATATGGACACATGAATAAAGTCATAAGTTTCTTTAACCAATTATTTTTATTTACATAATTTAAGTTCAAAAACTGCAGAGATGTTAAAATGATCGTTACGATATAATAATAATAATGACTGAAATGGGAAACCATATTTGTGAAATTCAATAGATGGCGATAATGCTAAAGAGTTAGTTACTGGTTTGCCTAGATTGTGTGTCCTAGATTGTGTGTGCCTCAAACGTGTGTGGTTCTGCGGGCCTGCAGCTGGATATATCTCATCCAATGACTTCCTATTGACATCAATGTTTACCGGTTTCCAATATTTTTCAAAATATCTTTTTTCTTGTTTGTTCAACAAAAGAAAGAAATTCAAACAGGTTTGTGACAAGTGAAAAGTGAGTAAATGATGCACAGAATTTAGCTGTACTATACCTTCAACATTATGTACATTATGATTGGTTTAGGGCAGTGGTTCTTGTTAGGTCCCATGTGGGACATGTTTATTTTGGTTGTGCTTTTGTGATTTGTGGAGTCTGCTGATTTGTGGGTGGGTCATCACACCTGAGACCCATTAGATGTAAGGATAAAGATAGATAAAGAGTCCAGCACTCGACATGAGTAGAGAGCTTAATTAGCGAGACCTCCCTGCCTGGCGTTTTGATTATTTTAGATAAGTGGTTTACTGCAGATTATAGCTCCAACTTGCCTCAACACACCTGCAATGTTTCTAGAAAGCCTAGTAAAAGCTTGATTAACTAGCCCAGGACGTGTCTGTTTGGGGTTGGAACTAAACTTTGCAGGACACCGGCCCTCCAGGACCGAGTTTGGACATGTCTGTTTTAGATCATGAGCTCCGTTCACTACCATGCACACACTTTTCACAACCGATTTCCATTTATACTAAACTTTAATTGCTTTAAATACTTTTTTTAACTATACCTTTTGTTAGTAAATTATTTTAGGGATGGCTGACGTGAAACTGACGTTTCGACAGTGTGGAGATCCCGAAGCGCCAGTGTTTCAGAACACTGCAAAGAAGCATGATCCGAAACACCCGGGTCATGTGACTAAAGCGAGCATCAATCAGTTCAGAAGCGTTTTGAGACCTGGAGAATCTGCATTTGACTGACAGGGTCAGAAAAACTTTCTATCTTGTATAGCCTAGTGGACTGTGCGTGTGCACGTTGTTACTGTGCTTCAAATGACTTTTGGGTTCGAATCCCGACTTGTACAAATGCTCCGAAATCATGATTTTATGTATTTTAATCATGTTTCTGTTTTATGGTGTGGTCTAGATAGGATACAGCTGCGGATACGCCATCAATTTAGCATCATTTTTGTAACACTGTAAAACAATAATTATTATTTTTACAGTACTGTGATGGGTTTAATATAAAAAATTCTTAACTTCTGGCCATAACGGTGTCTGATCTAGAAACAACCCTGTTTTATGACCAAAACAAGACATATTTATTCACAAAGTGTTTATTCGGATGTCAGACCAATGTTAAAACAAAATGATACAAGAACAAAGCATTTTTAACTGATATTAAGGCATTTCAAAATAGCTGTATCAGCCTGGATTCGAACCCACTATCCCCGCATGGTAGTCAAGAAGCCTAACCTCTCCACAAAATTACTTGAAGTTCCAATGCTATAAAGGGTTTAATAGCTCAATTTGCTCAACTGTTCTTTGCTGTAGCTGTTCCAGTGCAATACATAAAATCATGACCACTAGGTGTCACTGTAGCGCGGTTTAGAAACGTTTCGAAGCTTCAACACATTTGCTTCGACTGTTTCATTGTTTCATTAAGCCTCGCTTTGCCCACCACACTGACCATTTCTCCTATCAATTTACCTGGTCTGCATTGTCTCTTTTATGTTACAATTTTGAGCTGGTTGTAACATTCTCAATTCCAGTCCTCCACCCTCCCTCTACCCTCCACATTTTGTATGTCTTCCTTACTTAACACACCTGATTCAGATCCTCATCTTGTAACAGAGAGATCCATGAACTGATGCCTGTGTGTCAAATAAGAGAGACATACAAAATGTAGAGGGCAGGGCCTGAGGACCGGAATTGAGTACCACTGGTTTAGAGTAAGCAGCATGTTATAATGAATCATTTACTTTAGTAAGTACATGTAACATGATAATGACAGCAAGATTTAGTAAAGTTTTTTAAAACTCTATTTTTATGAATAATAAATAAATGGTGCAACTATTAAACTACATTGGGTATGACATTTTTTGCAACACCCAGCAATGGATGATGATTTTACTATTAAATATTTATTACAGACCATTAATACTGTATTTCATACAGTAACCATTTAAATTCAAATTAAATATATAATCTAGCAAACAACTCATAAGATCTCTTTTTAAAGCCGCTACTTGTACAGAAATATCACAATGTGTTCCTCATATTTGGGTGTCATGATGTGGGGATCATTCCACCTTTAGTTTATCACTTCATAAAAGTCTGGTGATTGAAAAAAGGCAAAAAAAAATCTGGCATCTTTTAAGTTATTATATGAGTATGAATGAGTGGCGAAAAATTTTTTTTTGAGTGTCTGCAGAAATATTTACTCACAAAAAACAAATTTAACTCACACCTGGGGCTTGACAAGCATCAGTTTTGGGCTCTAGTACAAAAACAACTTTGTCGAAAAACACTGAACTTTGTGACCAAACTTGCCATGACAGTCTAACCTCACTGATCTTTCTCTGAATCCTGTCAAGTCTCGGAGAAGCCCGTTTGCTTGCCATCTTGGCCAGCTCGACTTCATACAACCGCTGACTGTTATCAACACTGACACTGAGGTTTAGAGCCACGTTCACCAAAGCGCTGAGCAGCTTCACTGCTGCAGAAACACAAATAACAGTGGCAAAACATCAGCCGGATATGCGTGGTTCAGCTCAAGAGAGGTTATGTTTAGGGGAAAATTACCTGCCAGCGTACAGGTGTGCCTGAAAGCCCGAACTCTGGAATCGGAGAGCTCAGTCAGCAGTGAAATGAGTGTGTTCAAGAGGTAGCCGTCGAAGATTACACAGCTCTGACACTGGGCCACTAGCACTGATATGAACTCACAGAAGTGTGAACGAAATCTCTTCCAGTACAGGCCAGACATGATGAGGGGATACTCGCCACTGTCCTGAGAATGGAAGGAGAAAATTAAGATATTGACTAATACTTTACATTAAATTGATCAAAAGTGGAGGCGGTGCAGTGGCGCAGTGGGTAGCACGTTCGCCTCACAGCAAGATGGTCACTAGTTCAAGCCTCAGCTGGGTAAGTTGGCATTTCTGTCAAATTAAAGAGTTTGCATGTTCTACCCATGTTCGCGTGGGTTTCCTCTGGGTGCTCCGGATTCCTTCACAAGTCCAAAGACATGTGGTATAGGTGAATTGGGTAAGCTAAAACTGTCCATAGTGTGTGTGTGTGTGTGTGTGTGTGTGTGTCTCCACACAGAAATGCCAACTGACCGAGCCAGGGCTTGAACCAGCGACCTTATTAATGTGAGGCGATTGTGCTACCCCTGCGCCACCATGCTTCCCATCAAATATAATACAGATGTCAAATTATTTATTCCATGAGATCCAATAATAAAAAGAGCAATCAATTTCACTTCATAGTTATAATCTGCAAAATCATGTGAAGTGACGTGAACCGTACCATATCAAGTGGCCATGTGACAGTTAAAATCCACGGAAAAGCAAGGAACTTCTTGTATTGAAAACCAGCGTCCTGTGATATAAAAGCAGAGAGATCAGTAAGAAAAAATCCCATAGGAAAGCATTCAGAGATAAGCATCTTTGGTGTCTGACCTCATCCAGATCCTCCACCATTTTACTCATGACGTCGGTTCCCTGTTTGCTCTGAAACATCTCTGCTGTAACCATTCCTACAAAAGCACAAACAACAATCACATCCTGAACTACAACATCTAAACACACAAAACAAAAACAAACCACAAAGAATGAAACAAAGACTATCCAAACTTGCCATTTAAGCTATCAATATTGTTTTGATATCTGTTTACAAAAGAGAGTATCAAAAATGTGAAACTTGCCTTTGCACCCTGAACACTGAATAAAGAAGCTGATGAGATCAAGCAGTGCTGTGTCTCTGTCTACAGTATATGCATCAATCCAGTCGTCCACCACAGCCTTTCACAAAACAAACATATAGACATATAGATTTGTTTAAAGAGGTAAAGCAAAATAAGTTTTGCAAGGGGTTTGTGTGGCAGCAGTCTGTGATTATGACCCACTTCTAATAGTAAAAATGTTTTACTTAAATTTTTATAATCACACTTCATAAAAACAGTCTAAAAAAGCACTTCGATTTACATTCTGTTATTATATATGTTTTCAGATGGGGAAAGCCCCGCCCATTAGTGACAATCCCTAATTAGCATATAATATTAGTCTTGTTGTTGAATCTGCCACTATGCTGGCACATAGGCATTTTGAGAAGAAAGCTTGGGAGCACTTATTTAAATTTAAAGCGACAGTCACAAAACTTGCACAATTAGGATCAAAGCATAAAAGGGGAAGTATTAAAGAGTTATAAAACATTATTTTGAGATGAAACTTTACATACAGACTCTAGGGTCATGAGAGACTTCTTTTATATCTTGTAAGAAATGACCATAATATGTCCTTTTAAATCTATAGGACCTAAAAACTTTTCTGTGTATGATTTTTAGAGGTGTTAATACCTGCATGGCGTTTCTGCCCATGCTGACCACTTCAAACAGGGTGACGGCTTCCACATCTCCATTTTTGAGCTGTTCGTTCTCTGCTCTGCCCAAGCTGCCATTACTGCTCTTTGAATGCTTTCTTTTGGCATTCTCAGAGCATTCCCGGGCTTTCCTTTTTCCTCTCTGCACAAACAAACACAAGAAATACATTTACAGATTTCCAATAATCTTACCATAAGAAATTGTGTTGGTTGAGCAGTAACGAAAGTCTATGAGATGCAAACTAGGGCTGCAAGACACTAGAAAAAAACAGACATTTAAAATGTTTTTTTTTCTGAGATTTATTTACTGTTGAATTAAGAATTATTAAACCCACTTTTATAATTTTTTTATATAAATATATTTTCCAAATGATGTTTAACAGTGCAAGGAAATTTTCACAGTATGTCTGATAATATTTTTTCTTCTGGAGAAAGTCTTATTTGTTTTAATTCGGCTAGAATAAAAGCAGTTTTAAATTTTTTAAGAAACATTTTAAGGTCAAAACTATTACCTCCTCTAAGATATATTTGTTTTCGATAGTATATAGGACAAACCATTGTGATACAATAGCTTGCATAATTACCCTAACCTGCCTAGTTAACCTAAGGAACACTTTAAGCTGTATAGAAGCGTCTTGAAAAAATATCTAGTCAAATATTTTTTGCTGTCATCATGGCAAAGATAAAATAAATCAGTTATTATAATTGAGTTATGAGAAATGAGGAGTGGGGGGGGCAGCACAAAATATAATTTCAGCACCCATATCACAATGTGTCATGTGTGTGTTCACAATAGTCACATCGCAAGATATGCAATGTGGAGTTGAGATTTTAGTTGATCAGCACATCAATTGACAATACAAGAGATTTGTGGAGTCACTGCAAAGAATAACCATAACAGAGGGAAACTTTATCAATTGCATGTGTTTAAAAAGGCATTTCAAGCATAGAGTTTAAAGCATTTAGGCATGAAAATGTACAACACAGGTAGGTTTCATGAAGAATAATTTTACTGAATTATTAATACAATGACTATAAACAGTGTTATTTTACATTTCATTATTCAGTTTCTGTACCTAAATACTTGTATAATGGAATACAAAATTGTTTTCATTATGTAATTATTCATTCATTCATTCACTTTCCTTTGACTTAATCCCTTATTTATAAGGGGTCACCACAGTGGAACGAACCGCCTACTATTCCAGCATATGTTTTACGCCGCGCATGCCCTTCCAGCCGCAAACCAGTACTGGGAAACACCCATACACTCTCACATTTACACAAACCCAATTGTGTTTAAATTTATCTATACCGCATGTCTTTGGACTGTGGGAGAAACCGAAGCACCTGGAGGAAACCCATGTGAACACAGGTAGAAGATGTAAACACAGAAATCCCGACTGGTCCAGCTGGTTCTTGCTGTGAGGCTAACCACTTATTCACCATGCCGCCCAATTTTGTAATTAATTATATATAATTAATATTTAAGCTACAAACATTTAATTTATTTTGCTCAGATGGCTTAAATTTGGTCACAAGCCTTAAAAATGCAAATAATAAACTTTCACTGTAAGGTTAAACTTTTAAATGACTCCACTATGTTCTGAACTTTGGCTCCTTGTCAACAATAATCCCAACTCAACATTGCAGTTCCTGCGATGTGACTATTGCGAATTCGCACATTGCAATTTCGATGCTGAACCGATATATTGTACAGCCCTAATGCAAACACAAATTTTTGTGGGTTTAGTTTTTGAGAGTGAAAGGAGTAGCTGTTCTTACCACAGTCTTTTGGCGGTTTTCATTTCTCTCACTTGAGGTGTGATGCACCGATCCACAGGAAGAAACATCAACTACTGAATTCTCTCTGAAAACAGGATGCAAAGACACATAGCACATGTTAAATAATAATATTTCAATAATCTAACAATAGTTTATAATAAGTCTGTATAAAGTCTAAAAATGCAGATTTTATGATGAAAATGCAAGCTAGCTTCCACGAGTCTCACTTTTGCACCGATCTGGACAGTAAAGTTGGTTCTGCTATCATCTCCTCTCAGATCATAGCTGGACTAGGAACTGATGCTCTTCTGAATTACAACAAAAGAAAACAATTTTGTGACCATTAAAAGTGACAATAGTTTTTTTCTTTTAGAGAAAATCTTCTTTGTTTTATTTTTGGCTAAAATAAAAGCAGTTTTAAATTTAAAAAAAAAACATTTTAGGGTCAAAATCATTAGCCCCCTTAAGCTATAATTTTTTCAACAGAACAAACCATCTTCATACAATATCTTGCCAAATTACCCTAACCTGCCAAGTTAACCTAATTAACCTAGTTAAGCCTTTAAATGTCACTTTAAGCTGTATAGAATTGATTTGAAAAATATCTAGTCAAATATTATTATAAGATAAAATAAATCAGTAATTAAAAGTGAGTAATTAAAACTATTAGGTTTAGAAATGTGTTGAAAAAAAATTCTCTCCGTTAAACAGAAATTGTGAAAAAAAGAACAGAGGTGGTAATAATTCAGGGGGTTTAATAATTTTGACTTAAACTGTACAATAGGGCAACCAAGATGTTAATTTAAAGCATAAAATGACAACAATGACCCACATTTTCAATCACAAAAGCCCAAACACAAATAATATTTGTTATTTAGACTAGTTAACTAGTTGTTTAACACGCTGTTATTTAACTAGCTGCTGTCATGTCCTGAAAACAGAAAAACACTCTAAATGTGACCATGGACCTCAAACCTGGTCTCTTGCATATAGCCAAAGATACTTTATTTTCTTTTATGTCAAAAATAACTAGAACATTAAGATGACGCATATAATATATTTTGTAAATTTCCAAGTGTAAACACATGCAAAGTAAATTTTAATTAGTAATGCATATTATTTTAAAAAAAGATCCATTTAAACTGACACTTATGAGTGGTTTTGTGGCCCAAATTTGATATTTGGAAAACTTGCTATCAAACCATTACAGAATTAAACAAATAGCTATCAACATTTTATTCAGAATTTTCAAGGAGTCTCTAATTGTTTTCAAAGCACATGCATATTCGAACACCTTCATAAAATACACTATTCAGTAATGCTATGTAGTTGACAAAGCTGCTTGTTTTCATGTTTTACATTCACAGATATTAAAGCTTATGTTACAGTGATTTTCCGAAATATCTACAAGAAGCTACATAAAGCCAGCACATGATATATGTTATAATTTCACCCCAAACTTCCACATTTTCTTAACTTCCACTGTAATGGAACAAATGTTGGTCATTTTCCATTTGAGTTTGGCTGGAGACACGAGATGTACCACAGGAAACTCCCAAAATACAAACACGAAGTGACAAGAGACTACTATGCCATAGCCATGTATGCCATTGGCTGAGATGCACGTCAACAAAACAAAACCAAAAACCTGATTGGTTACATTGAGTGTCAATCAGAATTCTCTCCTTTCTCTGCTACCGTGTCATTTGGAAACAAAAGCTTCATGCAGCTTCATTCATCCGAATGTGTAAACCTGTGCGAAACGATATCTATAAAATTAGAACAGAAACACGTTTGCTACGACCTAAATATTGAACCTTGAAAACATAAGCACAGAAAGGATAAGTGTTAGCTGAGCTGTTTACATTAGAATTGTTTGTTTATTATGTATACTACGACAGCTATGCAAAAACAGTCTGAGGAATCTTACCAGTGACAGCCGTCATCTGGATTGGAGGATTAATGTAAAACTCACTGCACCTATAGATTTGGATACTCCCAGTCCAACATATTCGCGTGCACGTCAACGAGAGCGCGCTTTACGTCTGACGTCAGCCCACTGGAGGTATACTACATAATATACCAAAATGTTTTGGAAAAATGTATTAGATATATTTAGTGGTATAATTCCTGATGTTATGTTAAAATATGAAAATGTTATTTTAGGATATAATCATCAAAATGAACATCCTGATGCTTTTTATTTATTTAATCTTATTTTATTTTTGGCCAAATATTTTATACACAAGTGTAAGTTTTGTAAGCATAAACCTCTCTTTCAGATTTTTCTTGAAGATCTAAATCTTTATATGTCTTTGATTTCCGAATGTACTAACAAAAAAGCTGTAAAAACTGTGGATCTGTTTGAAAGATACATTTCTGTTTTGATCCCTGGCATGTAATGTGAATGTTTCAGTTTGTTAATAAATTTGTTTTTTTTTTTAATTATGTTTTTTTATTTTTAGATAATGAAATCAAATGTATATAATGACTAAATTCTTGCAAAAAAAACAAAAAAAAAAACAGGAAAATATGGTTGATCATGTTCTTTATTCTTTTTTTTCTTCTCTCTTTCTCTCTCATATCTCTTTTTCATTGACTATGTAATTCATATTCTGTATTGTAAACAAATATTGCTACAAACTTGTCAACTGTTTTTCGCAACAAAAAATAAATAAATAAAAAATAATGAATCTCTTGTTTTAAAAAATGAATCTGTTATGCTGGATTTCTGTACATTTAATAATACGGTCAAAATTAAATGGGGCAAAAAAATTCTTAAAAATCCAACCTCAATCTAAACCTTTATTCCAAATTACACATTTTCTAAATTTGGAGGGCTTAATTTCTTATTACTCTGTAACTATAATGTTTATAAAATACCAGCTTTAATGATCTCAATTTCATCAGCAATTGCTTCTTGCCTGGTCACTAATATACAAGCACAGCATCTCTCCTCACAAATATTTTATTTGGAATAACCAAAATATTTTATACGAAAACAAATCTCTTTTCTTTCAACGCTGGTTTGAAGCAAATATTCTGCTTGTTAGTCAATTATTTGAAGCCACAGCCATGTCACCCTGCAGCCCAAGACCGGTTACTCACTGAAGCTAAGCAGGGCTGAGCCTGGTCAGTACCTGGATGGGAGACCACTAGGGAACACTAGGTTGCTGTTGGAAGTGGTGTTAGTGAGGCCAGCAGGGGGCGCTCAACCTGTGGTCTGTGTGAGTCCTAATGCCCCAGTAAAAGTGAAGGGGACACTAAACTGTCAATGGGCGCCGTCTTTCGGATGAGACGTTAAACCGAGGTCCTGACTCTCTGTGGTCATTAAAAATCCCAAGGCACTTCTCGTGAAAGAGCAGGGGTGTAACCCCGGTGTCCTGGCCAAAGTCCCTCTATCGGCCCTTACGATCATGGCCTCCCAATCATCCCCTCTCCACCGAATTGGCTCTATCACTGTCCCTCCACTCCACCAATAGCTGGTGTGTGGTGAGCGCACTGGCGCCGTTGTCCTGTGGCAGCCGTCGCATCATCCAAGTGGATGCTGCACACTGGTGGTGGTGTGGAGAGACCAGCCCTCATGATTGTGAAGCGCTTTGGGTGTATGGCCATACACAATAAATGCGCTATATAAATACACATTACATTACATTACATTACAATTATTTAATTCAAATGGCCATTTATTAATTATTTATTATTGGATGTAATGTTATATATGTTTAACAATGGAAGTTAAAAATGAAAACAAAATCACTTTGAGGGAGGAATTTCATTGGAATTCTCTAAAATATCAAATTAATTGTAAAAGCTTGGCTCTTACCTTATAAATTTTGAGCTCCCAGCATAGTTAAAGAATTACATTTAAAAGTGTTAGACAATATCTACCCTGCCAACGAGATTGTATCTAAATTTGGTAAACCTAATTAAAATTTTGTCTTCTGTAACTCAAGTATCCAATTGATTGATCACCTTTTTGTCAAATGCCCACATGTTAGTGTTTTGGTCTGATTTATTCGTCTTTTTTAAATCAAAGTGTAAGTTTATTATTGATTTTTCCATGTGTGATATAATTTGTCTTTCATGACAAACAAAACATAGAATTTATAGGCAATTTTATTTACTTTATTGGGTAAATATTATATTTTCAAATCTAAATTTTCTTCA